>NC_142868.1:39391162-39544127 GCF_051225735.1 Oryctolagus cuniculus | reverse complement strand
AAGGTAAAATAGTAATTATGAGTTTGACTCTCATCTTAGTATGTTATAACTAGAGAAATGCTCTAGTTATTAATAATGGCTTTTTGGTTATTTATTGATCTACCATGCTTTAATTAAGTATAATTTAAATCCATAATTTGCATTTATTTATCAAAGCATAATTTGATTGTTAATATCTCTTCAGATATCCTATCAACATTTTAAGTGACTTTTTAAAAAAAGATTTACTTGTGTATTTATGTATTTATTTATTGGAAAGAGAATGGGAGAGAGAGGGAAAAGAGAGAGAAAGAGGAGGGAGAGATCTTCTGTCTGGTAGTTCACTCCCCAAATGGCTACAACATCCAGAGCCAGCCAGGCTGAAACTATGAGCCAGGGGCTCCATCCAGGTCTCCCACATGAGTAGTAGGTGCCCAAGTACTTTGTCAGTCGTTTGCTGCCTTTCCAGGCAAATTAATAGTAAGCTGGATTGGAAATGAAGCAGCTGGGATTCCAGCCAGTGCTCCAATATGGGATGCTGGAATTTCTAGTAGTGGCCTAACCTGCTATACCACAGCGCTGGTGCCTTAAGTGATATTTAAGCAAGATTTTACTTAATATTTTTATTCTCCTTATAAAGTTATTCTAGAGAACATATTTCTCTTTTAAACAGTGTTCTCATTTAATAAGTCTTTAAATTAGTATATTAGGTGCCATAAACATATATTAGATTGAACCATATGAATTTACCATTTTATAAATTACATTTTATAAAATAAAATTTGCATCAATTTCCTTGGATTTAACCTAGATGAAGTTATCAAGAACTAACTGGTTGTTGAGTCTAACAACATTTTAACAAAGCTCATGAATTAGTATTTTAAAGTTCTCATCATATTAATAACAAAAAGTAAAAATATTCATTTACTTGCATCATGTAATAAAGAAAAAACACAGGTGTAGTAAAAGACATGGAATAAAATAGTTTAATAAAAGATTTAAAGCATAGATAATTCATCAGCATTACATATAAATGAACATTGTTTTCTACACATATGATGTGATGTAATATCACATGAGAAGCGAAATCTGGGTTTTAGTCATCAAAGTTACTTAAGAATGGGCAATAATACAGTCTTAGGTTATTTCTAATCTTTAAAGAATAAACTTCTGAAGACTTTACCCAAAATGGGAGTTTGACTATTCTTTCTGCCTGCCTGTCTGAATCTCTCAACACATTCGTATGCAGTGTGCTAGTTAAACTTTCCACTTTGAGTGTTCTTATGGGTTAAGTCACTGGTTGAATATTTTGGGTTTAGCCATAATATAGGCATATAATATACAGAATTCTGGAAGATATTGCAAAGAGTTTTATTTAAATACTTTATATTAAAATACATTAACCACATTTGTTGGCCACATTTTTCTGCTCATTTTGACAGATATTGTAATAATTTCCTTTTGGTGCCTTCCTTATCCACTTTGCCTTAATGTGAAATAGAATAATTGCAAGCTTTCTTCATAACTCAATTTCTCTGACTACTCTTTCTTGTGATCAGGCAGATACAGGAAAAATATATCTCACATTCAAAATTTAAGTGCAAAATTCAGCCAACAGTCTGATCTCAAGAAAATATTTCTAGGATATATGTCTATATACATATTTATATTTGTTTATATAGTCATATACTGTTGAAAGTATCTATATACCATATGATATTCATTAACAATTTGCTTATTTTTGAAGAGAGCTGCTCTGGGCCAATGAGATGGTGGAGAAGAAAATAGCATTTTTTGCAATTTTTGGAGTTTTTTTTTAATATGTAGCTTTTTACAATTTTTATTCTTTAAGATTTCAAAGCTAGTGAGGTTACTGAGAAAACTATGTTTCAAAACACCTATATATTCATTTTTTCACTTCTTAACATACAGTAAAATACATTTTAATAACTATTATAAGTTATATGTGGACTTTGTATTTATTAATGTCTTCTGAGGGATCACCTGAATGTTAAACTAGATTTATATTAGTTAAAAGAAAAGAACTTAAAGAATTTTCATCTCATTAATTTAGATTGAGAACAGTGATGAGTTATTTTTCTTGACTTGCCAATTTGTTTAAACAAAGAGTGGAATTTTGACTTTTAGGCTTACAGTTCAAGCTGAATGTCCAATGCACTTGGAGGATTTTCCAATGGATGCTCATTCATGTCCTCTGAAATTTGGCAGCTGTAAGTAAAGGGGTGAAGGTATATGTTTTGGGTCAATAATGTCAGAGCTAGTCAGTGGCACTGCTCAATTGTACAATTTCTTTTCATTTACTGGGATGTTTAACAATTTCCCAATAAGATAGAAGTAAAAATACATGCTGACTGCCTTCAGGGAACTAATTAGTGAACCCTCAAATATCATTATATTATAATCACTGTTTAAATTATAGCTTGTTTGCTAAAAATGAATGTGTGTTTTAATACATGTATAAAACTAGACCAAGAGCTTGTTGAAGGTCAAAACTGAAATTTACCTTCTTTTTCTAGTGTTATTAAAAATGCAAAATAAATGCTTTTTTTCATCAACTACAATAAATTGTAAAAGGTAGTTCTATTGTTTATTAAAGTATCTGTCAGCTTGTTGCCAAAGGCAGAGAGATGTGCAATTGTCTCTGCTGCATAACTCATGGAAGGGATATATATATTTTTTTTCCTAAAATAAAATTGGAGGAGGTGATGCTGTTGCTACGTGAAGACAGCTTCCATGTACGTAGAATGGCCTTTGGCCATTTTTAGGTCACGGAGGCTCTATCTGGTATGTCAAGCAGAAGCATTCACACTCCTAGAATAATTGGAAAGGCGGAAGGTCAGATCATCTCCCCGGGTCCCCACATGGCAATCTAGGCAGATTCAGAATACATTTATGAGCACTGTTGAGCAGCATCTCTCTTGTGTGAGCATGTGCCATCCCTGACCTTTCTAGCAACTGTACTCTTTCTGGAACCAATCTTTGTCTATTCTGGGCAGCTTTTGGCTATATATTCTCAAATGAATATAAATGCAGTGCTCTTACCCGATTAGAAATAAATATGACTGAACAGTGTGCCTTCTCTCAAAATGTATCAAACAACAAAAAAGAAAAGAATAATGACTAGTATGAATGCAAAACTCTTGATTATTTTGATGATAATGGTTTTGTGGGATGAATTCAGTTTTGTTTCTTCTGGTCATTCTTATGAAAGGTGGTAGTCCCTAACTTTTTTGAGAATCTGCACTTGTTTACAGACAAAGGCTTCTTGTATTGTCATGGAAAGAATCACTTCCATACTGGCATTTTACCCCAGTGTTATTTCAGTCAACCATGTTATACAATGTAAACATGATGCTGAGAAAACCACAGCAGATGCAGTAGAGAAAAACACATTTGCATTGCATAACTGACATTAAAGTAAAAATTGAAAAGCCTTGATATGAAAAACAAAATTTATTCAAGATGTAATAATGATATAAAAGAATAGGCATTTTAAGTGGGCAAAATATTGTCATTAACACATCAAATATAAATGATGTAATGCCTAAATTGTGAAAATGAAATAAATGTGTTTAAAATACTTTAAATGAAGCTTAAAGATATCTTATAGTGAATCTATAGAGTAATAGAGAATTACATGATTGAGAATATGGTTTTCCCTTTACAGAAGGGATATATGTACCACAGTTTTTGAAAATCACACTTTATATAAGTAATTACTGTTGCATTTTTCTTCACGTTTATATTCTGATACATTCTTTTTTTTTTAAAGATTTATTCATTTATTTCAAAAGCAGAGATTACAGAGAGGGAAGGAGGGAAAGAGAGAATCTTCCATCTGCTGGTTCATTCTCCAAATGGCCACAACAGCCAGAGCTGGCCCAGTCGAAATCCAGAAGCAAGGAGCTTCTTCTTGTTCTCCCATGTGGGTTCAGGGTCTCAAGCATTTGGTCCATCTTCTGCTGCTTTCCCAGACATATTAGGAGGGAGCTGGACTGGAAGTGGAGCAGCTGGGACTTGAACCAGAGGCCATATGGGATGCTGGTATTGTAGACATCAGCTTTACAGGCTACATCACAATGCCAACCCCACATTCTTTTTATGCTTGCTTATAGTAAGAACTTGTTGCATTAGTGTAGAAGCACAGACAAGGCAAGCCAAACCTTAAAGTGTTGGTGAAGGAAAGTTTGCTCAAGGCAGTAATAACATTTTCTTCTAGTCATTTATTATTATCTTATTCAAAAATTCCCCAGCCCACAGAATTGGATTTCTGAAGGTTTATCATTGTCCCCAAATAAAGAAGCATCCTTTCTGTATGTTTACAATTTAAAAATTCAGTCTTTTAAATAAAATTATTACCCACATACTCATACTTTTCCTTTTTGTTTCATTTGATTTCATACTGCCTGAATGGAAACCTAGGGATATTTTGTGCAGTATCCCCAAAAAAAACTATAAGTTGTCTTTTGAGATAAAAACTACTGGGTAATAATATTTTTGGAGTATTTTTCTTGATTACTGTGTAGTGAGATTCAATAAGTAGCTATCTGTGAAATGCAGTGTAAAACTAAAAAGTGTGTTATTTCATTGAATTAAATAAAATTAATTGATGACAGGCAATTTCAACGGGGAATTTTTAATGCTCTAAAACATCTTTCTTTTCCTGTGTACTCTGTTGAAGAATATTATAAAGTCCCCCTGGTTTATGTGTGTTAGTGTACCAGTGAGAGCCTCCAATTTGTATTGCATAACTTTCTGCTATATTTTTTTCACCATACCAAAAATATAAAAATGTAGTCCTGTCTAACTAATGAAATGTAGTCACTGCTTTATTAAAATATGTGGAAGTTTGGTCATTTTATGTAATATATTCTTGGACTGTTCCCCAGACTTCCATCTTCAATGATGGTAAATAACATAATTAAAACATGAATTTATTAATTAATATAGCAAGAACAAAGAGAGAACAACATATCCTATATGTCAGGCCAATACTTGGAGCTAGACGTATAGACATGGATCATATACAATCCCTGTCTATCAGTATTTCACTAATCTCTTTAAAATGTCATCACTTTTAAAGTCTTTCATTAAAATCATAATTCAAAAGTAGTATAATTATACTTGCTTAAAATAACTTCACAAATTATTAAGTTTCACAACTCTGAATGTTATGAGACTCTTTTGATGAAAAGTGGCACATGTGATGTAGTTTTTTAAATGTTGAATTGTGTACATTTGAAATTTTATTAACAATGGGGTTAGAATTTAATTGCATGGGGAAACAAAATAAGCCACCTGATCTGCAAACGAATTGCTAGTTAACTACAACAGTGCTACTGATATCATTATTCTTCCCAGTAGAATCTTTAGTAATTAACTAATCAAATTAATTAACAAGAAATTTGAACCTTAGAATAACTAGAATTCATTCCTCTCTAAATATTGCATAGATAATATCTGCTATCAAAATTATATACATCTTAGTACATACAAATATAGAAGTACATTTAATTTTAGAGTCTTATTTCAAAAATCATTTCACATTATTTACTTGTGGATGTACTTGAGTACATGTATAATGGGGACAATATTTCACTGATAGTTAACAAGTAGCAGTGGCATCTATAAAACCAGATGACATTGCTTTATTTCTTTAAAACACCACACAGCATTAAGTCATAGAGCCATAAACTCTCACTTTGCTGTTACTGAACAGGTGCCCATATGGGATGCTGGCATTGCAAGTCGTGGCTTTACCCGCTGCGCAACAGCGCCGGCCCCTGTGTGCATTCATTTGAAAATAAACATGTACTGAAAGGGGTTGCAACTGGATGGAACCAAAACATTCTGATTAATTTTGCAGGTTGTGCAATAATTAGTTATCATTTTCCAGTGATATGCATTATGTCTTAATAGCTAAGTCTTTTATATCAACTAGGTTACTTTTATGTCCAGAAGTCTATATGATTTGGGATTGTGATTTTTATTTCATGAGTGATTGGTACTTCTACATAAACTGTTTAACCATACTTTGGGCACTAGTAATCTGTTTACCATTATGTCTTCATTCTCTTCCTTGGGACTTAGGGAAATGTTTCAGCCATCTCGTATCCCAGTGATTTTTTTCAGGATCTACAGAAAAAGTGCTCTTTATTCTCAAAGCAGTTGAAGTTATACTACTCTCCTGTTCATGTTTATCTCTCTTCCTCTGCTTCACACCTCATATTGAAGTTGGAAATTCAAAGGACACAATTTTGCCCTAAGAAATGATAAATATGTTTTTAGTACATAGTGAGTGTGTGAAATGAATAACCCTTTGTATTACACTCTACTAACATATTTTTTTCTGATTTTCTACAGATGCATATACAACCTCAGAGGTCACTTATATTTGGACTTACAATGCATCTGATTCAGTACAGGTTGCTCCTGATGGATCCAGGTTAAATCAATATGATCTTCTTGGTCAATCAATTGGAAAGGAGACAATTAAATCCAGTACAGGTTAGTGAATGTGTAAAGGAAAGCAAATGCCCAAGAAAATTAATAGGTCAAAGTCATTGGAAATGCATCAGATTACTTAAAAGTATTTGTTCTGGAGGCTCATGAACTAAAAGCATAGACTTCTTGGAAGCTTTTAAGACTTTCAGAACCTTGGGCTTCACCCTTATAAAATTTGCACTGAACTAAAGTATACTTCTATTTTCAAAGGATGTGTCTTCTCAGACCAGCCAATTATAACATTTATATTCAAACATGTGATGAAAATTTCTGTGTTTTTCTTATTATTTTCCCCTTGTACTGGATAATTTATGACTATTAGACTCTGAACATATAGATAATAACAATTGGCCTGTGAGCTTTTCTATGAAAGGGCCACCCTTATGTGTGAACATGGATTAACGTCCTTCCATCTGGCCACAGTTACAACCCAGGGAACAGAAAGGATGGTAGATACAAGGAGCAGATAGAATTGACTAAAGTACAATGAAGCAGAAATACAATAGTGAAAATTCAGATTTAATGTTAGGGTTAAATTGGAAAAGCTGAACCAGAAGACCAGTCTGGGGGATGGGGCCAGAGACCAACCATTTAAAGCCAAAGAAGAGCAAGTTAGGTCAGTCCTAGCAGAAACTTGAAGGTAGGACCAGTGATGATAAGGAACCTATTCATATAAAATAATCGATTGACAGAGAACATTTATGAATTTTTAATTCTTTTGGTGAGCTAACATCACCTAAAAAGAAAAAAAAGCAACCACATACCAGATCATGGGACATGCAATTCATGTTTCTAGATGCTATAAAAATCATTTTAATTACTCTTGTTAAGCAAACTAGGCATTTGAAGGTGATACAGTTTCCATTAGATATATGGGATAAATTTGTTTTCTTCAGGAACTATTCTTTCTCTGTTCTCTTCAATTTCCAAAATGTTAAAACTATTGCCTATTACAGTTTTTAAGCTTCCTAATTTTTTTATTCCAGGTGAATATACTGTAATGACAGCTCATTTCCACTTGAAAAGAAAAATTGGGTATTTTGTGATTCAGACATATCTACCTTGCATTATGACTGTCATTCTCTCGCAAGTATCATTTTGGCTCAACAGAGAATCGGTGCCTGCAAGAACTGTGTTTGGTGAGTGATTAACTACATACTTTGTAGTGCAGCACATTATGTTTCTTAGCACTCTCTCTCTTGATTCTCAGACCAACACTTAGTGGTGTATGGGCAGGCAGTATTGATTTTACTCTATAGATGAGGAAACTAGGCTCAGGGAAGTGAAATGGAGCTAGTGCCACACTGTCAGTAAAGGCTGTAACCAGGACTCAAACATTATGAAAATACATTCAATGTTTTTTTTTAAATCATATTGTGTATTAATATTTATTTCCATGTTAACAAAGGGAGAGTTTTCTTAGAGGTGTTAACTTAGACTATAACAGTACCATATTTTCAGGGTTGCTGTGTTTATTTTTCTTTTGTTTTTAAATTGAGACAAGGATTTTAGTGATATAAGTTAGAGAAAGCAGAAGGAAATGAGAAACACTTTATTCACCTCCATTAGTGTGTCCAATTTTCTTGATTGAAACTAGGCGGAGGAACTGTTTAATTTACAGTATGGAGTACCATATTTTTAGGCATTCTGTATCTGCTTTAGTATTGTTTTAAGATGAAGAAAGGTGTTTTTAGTGTTAAAAATTCGATTAACTAATTAATTTTTATTTATTTGAGAGGCAGAGTGACAGAGATAAACCAGTAGACAAAGTTTTCACCTGCTGGTGCATTCCCCAACTGCGTACAATTGCTGGAACTGGGCCAAGCTAAAGTCAGGAACCAGGGCCTTAATCCAATTCTTCCCAAAGATAGTAGGGACCCAACCACTTGATTTATCACCTGCTGCCTTCCAGAGTATGCAGTGGTAGAAATCTGGAATCAGACGCATAGCCAGGACTTGAACTCAGGCATTCTGATATGGCATATAGGCATCTTGGTGTCCTAACCACTGGGTCAAATGACTGCTTTGATTTTAACAGTTTAAATAAAAGAAAGAAATGGAGAGAGAAAGTAGCACAGAGTGATCATTCACTCTATTACTGTTTTTAATAACAAAGTTCATCTTCTTGATTTAAACCATGCAGGAGAATCTGGGTACTGCTTTTTGGATATATGAATTAGGCTGAACTCACTTTATAACATAGTAGATGATCTTTGTGTGTTTGGTTCACTCACTCATCTAAGAAAGTATTATCGTGAACCCGCTATAGTACCACATCAGGGCCTAGTGATTCAAACAAAGAGAAAACACCATCCCTGCACTCAAGTAGCTTTATATGGTGGATTGAAGCAGAATAACCTGAATGGATAAGGACAATACAAGATAAAAGCATTGACATGTCATTATAGAAAACAGTGGCATGGATTCTTCCCCGTGGAACAAGTTGAGTTAACATTTTAGCTAAGTCTGTGAGAATGAGTAGGAATTTCCCAGAATGATGAGATGGGACAAAGATCCTAGTCTAAAAGAAGGATTATGCAATTGAAGGATTAAAGAACTTGATACAGTCACTGATAAAGGCCATGTAAGGTGTTAGTGGAGACAAAGATAGAAGTGTAGCTTGAGGCCTAGCTGAGAAGGGCCTTGTAGGTCATGTTGGTAAAATGTACTTTTGTCTTAGAGGTGAGAGCAATCCACTACAGGGTTTTGAGGCTGTAATATCTATAAAACCCTCAGAACATTGCCTGGACTCCCAATGAGTATATGTAATTATTCATATTTTAAAAGATTTATTTATTTATTTGAAAGACAGAGGGACATGGAGGGGATGGAGGAGAGACAGAGGCAGAAAGAGGGAGAGATATCGTCAATCTCTCTCTCTCTCTCTTTCCCTCACTCCATCTCTCAAATTAATCCATAAACCTATTAAAAAAAAAGAAGGAAGGACGTCTAGCATTGTGGCACAGCATAGTCTCAGCCTCTGCTTACAAAACTGGCATCCCATATAGACCCTGGCTGCTCCACTTCTGATCCAGCTACCTGCTCATGTGCCTGGGAAGGCGGTGGAAGATGATCTAAGTGCTTGGGCTCCTAGTGCCCACATGGGAGATCCACATCTAGCTACAGGCTCCATTCTTCCACTTGGCCCAGTGCTGGTCATTGCAACCATTTGGTGAGAGAACCAATGGATAGAAGATCAATCTCTGATTCTCTCTGCTTTTCAAATAAATACATAAATATTTATAAAAAATAAAAAAGACATTTTCCTACCATAGAGCTTAAAAGTAAACAATAACTTCATGTTGTCCTGCATTTCTCTTGTTTATTCCCACAACTAAGTAACAGATATTTAACGCTTACCTCAAGAATTCTAGCAATTACTGATCCATTGCACCCACCCTACAGGAGCAAGCTTCCAGTGTCGGCTGCTTCTCAAAGGTCAATGAAGAGACCCTGAGAAACATTTTGCAGAGTCAGAGACTCTCCCCTCTGCATCCACTACACTTGACTCTTTCTTCCTTACTCTTTCTCCCTTTATTATTATTTATTTACTCTTATGAATATACTCCCTGAAGTCTTACAGTTGGAATCGTGGTAACAACTTTGGTTTTGTTCTTTTAAAGATTTGTTTGTTTATTTGAAAGGCAGAGTTACAGAGAAAGATAGGGAAAATAGAGATCTTCCATTCACTGGTTCACTCCCCAAGTGGCTGCAATAGTGGGGGCTGGGCCAGGCTGGAGCCAGGAGCTCCATCAGTTTCTCACATGCGAGCAGGGCCCAAGCACTTGAGCCATTTTCCTCTGCCTTCCAAAGTGAATTAGCAGGGAGCTGGCTTGAAAGTGGAGCAGCCAGGTCTTGAATTGGTGCCCATATGGGACGCTGGTGTTGCAGGTGGTGGGCCTTGATAACAACATTTAGAAACCAAATTTCCCAGACAAGTGTTGTAGCATCACTAACAGGCTACAGTTAATACATAATTTTCACTATGAAATCATTAATGCCTTTATATCTTTACCTGTCATTGAACTAAACATTTAAATTCTAAAAAGCTCCTCTTCTATTGTTCTCTTATGGTGCTTTGTAATTGTCCATATTATGAAACTAATCATATTTTATTAGTTATTCAATTTACATGTATAATAGATTAACAGAATTGTAAAGAACATGACAGTTGAGCACCACTAACTTGATGAATCATATACATTTGTAGAAAACACAAATTAATAAATGTGACTCAAAGGGAAATGAAAATCTCAACAGATCTATAAGTAGAGCAATTCAATAAGTAATCAAAACATCCTGACAAAGAAAAGTCGAGAACCAAATGGCTTTAATTGTGAATTCTACCAAATACTTATTGAATAAATAGCACCAGTAGTCTTAAAACTTCTTCTAAAATATGATGAAAGAGCACTAATATCAAAGCTAGACAAAAATACCATAAGAAAACTATAGACCAATGTCTTTTAAAAGAGATGAACAAATCCTCAAAAAACTTTATTAAAGTAAATCCAACCCTTATTACAAGATTATACACCAATAACTAGTTTTATGTATCTCAGATATCCAAAGGTCATTGAAAATAAGAATAAGAATAATGAATAATAAGAAATGTATTCAATATAATTTAATAGATATTGAAAAAGGAGGGTAAATGAACAAAATTAAACAAAAAGTTCTCACTTGCATACCATATCAATAAATGAAGGAAAAACATTCAACAGCTGTTCATGATAAAAAAAATAAAACTAGGAAAGGGAGTGGAATTTTTTTAACATGAAATATATATTAATGAAAAACCCACAGCGAACATCACATTCAACGGTACAAGATTGACAGTATTCCCTTAAGCTCAGGATATGTGGGATCAGTGTTTGACACAGCAATTAAGTAACTTCTTTTTATGTGTGTGTCCCATATTGACATGCTTGGCAAGAGCCTTGTTAGCTTCTGATCCAGCTTCCTGCTAATTCGTACCTTTGTAGGTAGCAGATGTTGGCTCATGTGCTTGAGTCCCTGCCACTCATGTAGGAGATCTGGATTGAGTTTCTGGCCTTAGTCATTGTGGGCATTTGGAGAATGAACCAGAAAACTGAGGATTGATCTCTCTCTCTCTCTCTCTCTCTCTCTCTCTCTAAAATAAAAAAGCAACTTCAAAAGATCAGGATCAGGGAAATGTTGCCCAATTTCATTACTATTATTAATACTGTACTTGAAGTCATATTCAGAGAAAGTAGGAAGAAGTAAAATAAAAAAATCAAATAGGAAAGGAAGAAATGAAACTATATTTTGAGACTCTTGAGTATATATAAATAAATAAAATAATCCCCCCAAAAAATCTCCCCTGAAAAAACTATTAGAACAAAAAGCAAATCAATGGAATCGAAGGCTACAAGGGCAATGCATGAAAGTTGGTTTGGGGCTAGCATTGTGGCCTAGAATGTAAAACATAAAGGCCCCAGCTGCTCCATTTCTCATCCAGCTCCCTAATAGCCTGGGAACAGCAGCAGCAGATGGTCCAAATGTTTGTGCTCCTGCCACTCACATGAGAGACGGATGAAACTCCTGGCTCCTGGCTTTGATTGGTCTAGTCATGGCTATTGCATCCATCTGGGGAGTAAACTAGCATATGAAAGATGGCTCTCTCTCTCTCTCTCTCTCTCTCTCTCTCTGTCTCTGACTCTCTCTCCATCTTTTTCTGTAACTCTGACTTTCAAACAAATAAGTAATCTTTTTTTTAAACTTTTATTTAATGCATATAATTTTCCAAAGTACGACTTATGGATTACAATGGCTTCCCCCCCATACCGTCCCTCCCACCCACAACCCTCCCCTTTCCCACTCCCTCTCCCCTTCCATTCACATCAAGATTCATTTTCGATTATCTTAATATACAGAAGATCAGCTTAGTATACATTAAGTATGGATTTCAACAGTTTGCTCCCACACAGAAACATAAAGTGAAAAATAATAGATGATTTTTTTTAAATGATGATGAAATCAGTTTGGTTCTACATACCAACAATGAATAATTCAAAAAGAAATTAAGAGAGTACTGTATTAACTATAACACACAAAAGAATAAAATATGTAGGAATAAATTTACCATGACTATGAAAGACTTATCTACTAAAAACTACAATACTTTGCTGAAATAAATTGTAAATCAGAATTTAAATGGAAGGAACACCATGTCCATTGATTGGAGGAATTAATACTATAAACATGATAATAATCCCCATGGGTATTTATAAGTTAATTCAGTATCTATCAAAACTCCAATCCTCTTCTTTTAAAGAAATAAAAAAAGGTGGTCTCCAAGTACATATAGATTAATAAGGGACCTGACATAGCCAAAACAATTTTGAAAAAGGAAAATATAGCTAGTGGAATCACACTTTCCTGTTGAAAATTATTACAAAGCTACAGTTGGCTTAGATCTGTAATTGATGCACAGTTATTCTTAAGTGTTGAAAATTAACTGAAATGTGATCCCTGTTGAACATGGTGGTGGGAATGGGAGAGGGAAGAGATGTATAATTTCGGACATGCTCAGGCTGACTTGCCCCAAGTGGTGGAGTTGGAAGCATACCAGGGGATTCCAATTCAATCCCATCGAGGTGGCATGTACCAATGCCATCTCACTGTTCCAGGTGATCAGTTTCAGTTCACAGTTGGTCATGGTGAAGGGACTGGGAGTCAAAGGGAGCACATAGACAAGTCTAGTACCTGCTAACGCTAACTGATGGAGTAAATAAAGGGGAGAGTGATCCAACATGGGAAGTGAGATGCTCAGCAGACTCGTAGAATGGCAGATGTCCTAAATAGCACTCTGGCCTCAGAATCAGCCCTAAAGGCATTCGGAGCTGGCTGAAAAGCTCATGAGAGTATTTCAGGCATGGAAAGCCAAGACACTCTGGCAAAAGATCTCTGCGAATGAGATCCCAGTGGAAAGAACAGGTCATCAAAGAAGGAGGTACCTTTCTCTGAAGGGAGGAGAGAACCTCCACTTTGACTATGACCTTGTCTAAACAAGATAAGAGTCGGAGAACTCAGAGGGCTTCCATAGCCTTGGAAACTCATGACTGGAGCATAGGGAGATTACTGATGCCATAGACAGGAGTGTCAATTGGTAAAGTCAACAACAGGAGTCACTGTGCACTTACTCCTCATGTAGGATCTCTATCCTTAATGTGCTGTACATTGAGATTTAATGCTATAACGAGTACTCAAACAATATATTTCACTTTGTGTTTCTATGGGGGTGCAAACTGTTGAAATCCTTACTTAATGCATACTAAACTGATCCTCTGTTAAAAAAAAAAAAAAGAAATTATCAATTCCCAACTTGACTCTCACTGGGATTAAACATGACAATAGGTCTGATCTGCTTTCATCATCATTTAAAAAAAATCATCTATTATTTTTCACTTTATGTTTCTGTGTGGGAGCAAACTGTTGAAATCCATACTTAATGTATACTAAGCTGATCTTCTGTATATTAAGATAATCGAAAATGAATCTTGATGTGAATGGAAGGGGAGAGGGAGTGGGAAAGGGGAGGGTTGTGGGTGGGAGGGACGGTATGGGGGGGAAGCCATTGTAATCCATAAGTCGTACTTTGGAAATTTATATGCATTAAATAAAAGTTAAAAAAAATAAAAAAAAAAAACAAAGCTACAGTTGGCAAACCAATATAGTACTGGCATAAAAATTAACATACAGAACAATGGAGTAGAATCAGAAACAAATCCAAGCATTTATGGTCAACTGATTTTGAACAAAGGTACCAAGATCATTGATGGGGTGGTGGTGGGGAATAGTTCCTTTAGGAAATGGTGGTGAGACAAATGGATGAACACCATATGCAAAAGAATGAAGTTGAATCTGTCTCACTGTGGACACAGAAATTAAGTCAAATGAATCAGAAACCTAAATATAACACATGAAACTATAAAGCTATTAGAAAAGAACCATAAGTCTGAACTCTTAGATTTGACAAGAAGCAAAGGAAATAGATAAATTGGGTTTCATTAAAATCAACAACTTCTGTGCACTAAAGAACATTATCAAGATTATGAAAAGATAACTTTAAGAAAGGGAGAAAATATATGCAAATGATTTATCTGATAAGGATTTAGTATACAGTGTGTGTATATATGTGTGCACACACACATATATATATATTAAAATACTCTTAGCTCAAAAATAAAAACTTAGACAACTAAATTAAAAAAAATAGTAAAGTCTTTTCTCCAAAGGAATTATACACATGAAACACAAGTACATGAAATGATACATTGATTTAGGAAATGCAAATCCAAACCACAATGGGATACATTTCATAACTACCAGGATGACTTTGCTATATTTTTAAACTTTTGTTATAGAAAATTCAGTGGTATGAAAAAAGAAAATAATAAGTGTTGACAAGGATGTAGGAAAATAGGAGCCATCACATATTGCTGGTGGAAATTTAAAATGGTTGATCCACTGTGGACAATAGTTTGGTAAGTTCTCACAAAGTTGAAGAATTACAGATGTCCCAGCAATTCCACTTCTAAGGTGTTATGTGTAAGAGTGATGAAAACAGACATCCACATAGAAAAATGCACTAGGATATTTATAGCATCATTATTGCCAATAGTCAAAAGATGGATACTTACCATCAACAGAGGAATGGATACACAAAATAAATTAACTCCTACAACTAAGAAGGAAGTTTACTCATCCATGGAAAGAATTAATTGTTAATGCATACTACAGTAGGAACGAGCCTTGAAAATATGCTAAGTGAAACAAGGCATACCATAAAATGTTATGAGTTCTTTTATAGAAATTATCCAGAGTAGGCAAATTCATAAAACTGAAGGCTGTTTAGAGGCTGTCTATGCAAGGCGGCAAGGAAAACAGGGAGTGATTGTTT
Source organism: Oryctolagus cuniculus (assembly GCF_051225735.1). NCBI lineage: Eukaryota > Metazoa > Chordata > Mammalia > Lagomorpha > Leporidae > Oryctolagus > Oryctolagus cuniculus. Next base: position 39,528,697 of record NC_142868.1, on the reverse strand, counting down.
AATCAGAACAGAGTGTTCTTCTGGGATGGTGAAAAAAGTTTTAAAATTAGAAACAAGATTGTAGTTGAAGAACATTGTCAATCCATAAATGCCACTGAGTTTTATACTTTAAAATGCTTAATGTAAAGTATGTGAATTATCCTCTTGGAAAATATTTTTTAAGTAAAAAAAAAAAAATGAACATTGAGGTCTCATGTCAAGAGTATCCCAGAATTTAGACTCAGACAGATCTTCATTTATTTCTAACTTTTCAAATGATTAAATCAAAACACTAAAGAAATTGAGATAGCCAATAATGACAAAATATATTTCAAATGACTTGATTTCCAGAGCATAAATAATACAGAAAAAAATTTAGAGACGAATTTAGAGTAATGTAAAACAGATGGAAATTAACATGGCAGGATTGATACTCCAGAGACTTAAATTTATTTATTTATTTTTTAATTTTTATTTAATAAATATAAATTTCCAAAGTACAACTTTTGGTTTATAGCGGCTTTTTCCCCCTTAACCTCCCTCCCACCCACAACCATCTCATCTCCCGCTCCCTCTCCCATCCCATTCACATCAATATTCTTTTTCAATTATCTTTATATACAGAAGATCAATTTAATATATACTAAGTAAAGATTTCAAAAGTTGGCACCCACACAGAAACACAAAGTATAAAGTACTGTTTGAGCACTAGTTATACCATTAATTCACATAGTACAACACATTAAGGATAGAGATCCTACATGGGGAGTAAGTGCATCTTGACTCCTGTTGTTGATTTAACAATTGACACTCTTATTTATGGCATCAGTAATCACCTGAGGCTCTTGTCATGGGTTTCCAAGGCTATGGAAGCCTCTTGAGTTCTCCAACTTTGATCTTATTTAGACAAGGTCAAAGTCAGAGTGGAAGTTCTCCCTTCAGAGAAAGGTACCTCCTTCTTTGATGGCCCATTCTTTCCACTGGGATCTACTCACAGAGATCTTTCATTTAGGTCATTCTTTTTTTTTTTTTTTTTTTGCCAGAGTGTCTTGGCTTTCCATGCCTGAAATAATAGACTTAAATTTATGTGTAATTATATGATCGATAAGATACAAAATGAAGTATCTAATAATTTTTGTGAAAAAGATGAAATATTGAATTGAGGTAAAATAAATATTTTAACATAACATTATATTACTATATAAAATATATCATATATATTATATTTGAGTAAATTTTTTATGAACTATAAGGATTTTCAAGTAGATTGAGACTATTATGTGGCAAATCCTAGTATTATTTCAGTAAGTTATTCTGTGTAGAACTTCCAACAAATGCAATTGTGCTGGAGTGTATACCTAAGCGTGTGTGGGTTGTGGACAGGTTAAAGTTAAAAATACTGGGACCCATCTGAAGTGAGACTTGAAAGCTGCCCAACCTTCTTGTTTGACACCTTTTCTCCTAAAGTTCACTAGTCTCTGCTTTCTTTTGTGAGTAAACATCATGGCTGATAACACATAAGTTACCCAGGCAAAGTTTCCACCCCCTCTAAAGTTTTCACTTTAAATTCACAGCAAGGTTTAAATCTGTCTCTCTGAGGATAATTCTTTAAATCATCTACTCATTCTCTGGTCTAAGACTATGGGTAATCTAACCAAGTTACAAAAGAAATGACAAATACTGATATAGCTCAGAAATTAATGTGCCCTGGTTGAGAGATGTCAAATTTATCAACCTTTGAGGTCCTTTTGGCCTTCATACTGTGATAGAAGAATAAAACAGCAAGCATGATGGTAGGAAGAGAAGTGGAAAACAGAATATTCATCCCTTGATATGAGAGTTTGCTTTATTATATTGAGTTTTATCTACTAATTTTTATATTACATTTATTCTGTGGTTATGCAGAGCCAGTCTGTTGTCTTTAAAAGATGTTAATTCAAAGAGACTGTCCTTGTACGTTGCAATGATAAAAGCCTCCCTTGACTTCCTCTGAGTGTTTATGCCCAATTCATTCTACATCTACAAATACTTATGAGCACTTATTGTCAGCACTGATCTACAGACTTAGGATACATCCTTGAACAAAAACGAACACAACTCTTTTTCAGGATGAAGTATTTCCTTCCTTTTTCTAGTATCAGAAAACACTTGAGAAAGCTTTTAGCCCTATACCTTTTGTGTTCACAGAATATAGGCCTTGTTTTGTGATATATAGAGTTTATTTTGTGAAATCATAGCTTCTAATTATTTCAGTTGCTTAACATTTTTTCAGAACTTTACGTAAATAAGACATGATTATGAAGAATTTGCCAACTGTCGTCGCTGTACTTGAAGCCAAATCATTTTTTTTTAATTTCGGATAAGTCTGTATGAAATATGTCTTTGCATTTTGTCTTAATATTACAATCAGTATATAAAACTTTTCTGTTCAAAACTAAAATCAAATTTTAGACATCCACTAGGATATAAGTGTTTAATGAAAAAGTACAAGGAATTCAAGTACTTATATTGTATACAAAGTTCAAGACATATGCAAGGATATTAGCTGTGTGTCCTGTATAAATTTTGAAAAAATTAAACCTCCAAAAAAGAATATAGTTGTATTGTTCATTTTTTTCTTACTAGTCATAGAGATTTTCTTGATTCACCATAAGATTTTTAATACCAGAGAACCCAAATGTAGTGGCTTGAATATGTAAGAGCTGCTTTTATTTGCTTTCCTTGTAAAACAAATCTACAAGTAGGTGCTGTAAGGATGGATGGCAGCACCATGGGCATTAGGCACTCAGGCTCCTTCAGTCTTTGTGCTTTAGCTTGTATATTTGCTTTATAGACTAAAAAGATCTGTTGATTCTCTAGTCATTTATTCTCCATCAGACAGGAATAGTAAAGTGCAGAAGGGCCAAAGATTTCTTTTAGCTATCTCTTGGCGTTTCTTTAAGTCCCTCCCTACAGTCTCCATATATCGTTAGACTAACCTGGTCTTATAACCAGAAAGCCTGAGAAATTGTCATCCTGAATAGTTTGTGTTATAATACTGCATGTTGTCTATATACAGTTAGATTGGTAGCTAGCAGTTTCTGCCAAAATACAAAGTATAGTCATTTGTCAGGAAGGCCATAAAGTGAATAACAGGACATATTCTAGACCCAAAGCACCTTGGTCCAAAATTTGGCTCCATTACTATCAAACTGAGTGACTTTTGGCATGTTTCTTAACCCTATTGTACCTGATTTTTAGCCCTCAGTATTACTGGGTTAGCAATATCTTCCTCAAAAGGCAGTTTATAGAATTAACACAAGCACACACATTCATGCGTATGAGAACACATGGAGTACTAAGTGTAATTGTGGGCACACAATAAATGCTACATAAGTAGTTGCTATTATTATTATGTGATACTCCTTCATATAAAAATGTAAAGAAAGACAAATATGGGGTTAACAACCCACTCCTTACCTTGTCTACTAACATCTTGGATACCACTTAATTTTTTTTTCCTTTCCTTTTAAGCGGAAAGACATTTTATTTGAAAGAGTAAGCTGTTTTTACTTTCCTCAATTTTTTCTTTCCATGGTCTCAAAAGCCTGCTTAATCTGTCTCCATTACTCTACCAAAACTACTCTTGCTAGGTCTTCCACATTAATAAATCCAATGGCTAATTCTCAGATCAATTTATTTGACCTATTGACAGCTTTGGACAGAATATATCTCTCCCACTAAATATGAAAAAATGTCTTGGGGAAAATATTATTTTTTTGTTTCCAAAATAGCCGCATGCTTTAAATTTACCTGTATTTTTTCTTGTCATCTTAATCTCCTTTGGTGGCCCCTTCTCATTATGAAACCTCTTAAATCAATCTCTCTCTCTCTCATTGATATTGATCCATTAATTTCTCTATCTATGCTGTCTATCTTGTCGATCTCAGAATTTCTTATGGCTCACTGTCATTTACAAATAATTTCTAAAATTACAGCTTTCCCCTTAACTAAATACAACTAAGTACAGCTTGTGAAGTACAAGTCTTTTCATTATATATTCACTTGAATGTTCAATAGGCAAAGTCAATATGCACACAACTGAAAATTCAATCTACTTTTCTTCCAAACCCATTCCTGGGATGGGAGTTTGGCATAATGGTTAAGTTGGCACCTGGGAGCCTATGTCCCATATTGAAGTGCCTCGGTTTGAGTCCTGGCTTTGCTGCTGATTACAGCTTCTTGGTAAAGCATAGCCCTGGAGGGGCTCAATTGGGTCTTTGCCATCCTCATGGGGTCCTTGGATTAAGTTTCCTACTCCTGGCTTCAGTACTGGACCACTGGCTATTGCAGGCATTTGGGGAGTAAAGCAGTGAATGGGAGATATTCTCTCTCTCTCTCTCTCTCTCTCTCACACACACACACACACACACACACACAAATACATAAAAAAATTTATTCTTGTCATATCTGTATACCTTAGACTGAGCCACCATCAACTCTTTTCCTTTACTCCTGCATGCCTTAGTCTGCTTAGGCTCCTATTACAAAATACCACAGATTGGGTGGCTGAAACGATTATATATTTTCTCACAGTTCTGGAGACTAGAAGTCCATGATAAAAGTTCAGCAAGGTAGGAGTGCAGGCAGGAGGGAGGGTGGGGTGGAAAGAATCACTATGTTCCTAAAGTTGTGTATATGAAATACATGCAGTTTATATACCTTAAAAATGGTTTCTAGCTTTTGATAATGTTCAGCAAGGTCAGTTTCTGGTGAAGGCTTATTTCCCAGCTTGCAGATAGCTACCTTCCCTCTATGTCCTCCCACTGCCTCTCATCACTGTGTGTGAGAGAGAGGGAGAGAGTAAGCCCAAGAGCAAGTACATAGCCTTTCTTGACTCTCTTCGTAGGGACACTAATCCTATTCGATCAGGTTCCAACCTTTATCATCTCATTTAATCTCACTTATTTTCTTCAAGACATCATAAGAAACAGTCATGTTAGGGCTTCAACATATGAATTTTGGGAGAACACAAATATTGACCGCATAACGCTGCATTAGACTCTCAATTGACCCTTATTTCCATTTTTGGGCGAGTCAGTTTACAACATAGCAGTTCAGGTAATATTTTCAAAATATGCTAGATCATGTGTACCTGTGTCAAACTGTCCTTTGGTTCACCAGTATAATCAGAGCCCTTTAGAAATCAGTAAGTCTTCACACAGGATGGGCTCCTTTCCCCTCCAGGATCGGAATTTTCTACCCTTCCCATCTCTCATCTTACCCCGATGTCTGCATTGTGCTCCTTTTATTCTAAGAGCATCCTCTGACCCACCAAAGTATTTGTTTCTGCTGCGTGGGTCTCTCTTCCCCTAGATACCTGTGTGGCCCACTTCTCCTTAGCCATTTTCTTAATTGCCATGTGCTCAAGGGGCTGACCTGACAGTTTGGCTTAACTTTGCAAACCTTGTGAAAGTCATGACTCTTCTGCTTACCTGGGCAGGATTTTTTTCTCTGTGCATGTATCTTTTCCCAACATTGTGTATAAAAACACATTTTAAAAAATTTGCTTACCAACTAGACCTTGTTTTAGGCTAACATTTTAAAGTGTCTTTTGAAAAAAACCTTTGTTTTCCCAGACAAATATAGCAAAACATATACACAGAGTAGGTCTTCTATTAATATTTATTAATAGAATTGGTGTATCCTGAATAATAAAAATGAAATTTCTACTATAAGAAAATTATTACTTATGGTTTATAATTTATTAGGAAGCAAAATCATGTGCTATACATTCTTTAAAGTCATAAATGATTTTCTCAAAGTGACTAGAACAACTGAGTACGTGTAATCCATAGATTTCCTGCATACTAGCCATAATGAGTTGGATAATTTAGAAAGGTAGGGGAGGCCGGCGCTGCGGCTCACTAGGCTAATCCTCCGCCTTGCGGCACACGCACACCAGGTTCTAGTCCCAGTCGGGGTGCCGGATTCTGTCCCGGTTGCCCCTCTTCCAGGCCAGCTCTCTGCTGTGGCCAGGGAGTGCAGTGGAGGATGGCCCAAGTGCTTGGGCCCTGCACCCCATGGGAGACCAGGATAAGTACCTGGCTCCTGCCATCAGATCAGCGCGGTGCGCTGGCCGCAGCACGCCAGCCGCGGCGGCCATTGGAGGGTGAACCAATGGCAAAGGAAGACCTTTCTCTCTGTCTCTCTCTCTCACTGTCCGCTCTGCCTGTAAAAAAAAAAAAAAAAAAAAAAAGTAGGGGAAAAAGATTCCCCTTTCTTTAACAATGGAAACAGAAATTGTCATAGAATCGTTCAGATAATGAATAGTTCAAACTTTATTTTAACATATATTTGAATGTATGCAGACTAAATACATATATAGAGAGTCATATTATATATTGATTAAATAACATATAATGATTATATAACATATCAATGTGTATGAAAGAGCAAAAAGTTGTTATGAAAAAGAAACATTTAAGAAAGAAGAAAGGTGAAAAATCATTTAATATCAGATTTTGATATAAAGCTGTATTGTGCAAACCTCTAATATGGGTGTGAGATAGTATGTAAGTAAATGGTAAATGATTTTATGTTGGGGAGGTACATAAGAGATGATAGAGACAGGTAGATTTATTCATATATTATATATATTTATATACACACATGTGAGTGGAAAGTAGATAAGTAAACAATATTCATTAATTCAACAGAAGTTAGGCTAACACTGCCAAATCCATATAGACGAAAATGCACAGCATGTAGTTAGCCACAGGAAATCAGAGTGCTATCTCCAAATGAAAGTGGAATGAATATTGGCAAAATAATAGAGAAAAATGTCTATTTAAAATAGAGTAGCCAACAGAGATGTTTAGAGGGAAATCAGCCCACAAAGCTACTTTCCTTCTGACATTAACTGTCAATTCTGGGGTTCCCAAAATCATCTTCAGGTTTGATAATTCCCAGGAAGGATTCACAGAACTCACTAAAGGTTTCTGTACTCTGGTTTTGATTTATTACAGGGAGAAAAATCTGAACAAAATTTATCCAGGGAAAGAAGTTCATAGAGTCCGGAAAAAGTTATGTGTGACACTTCCATTACCCCTTCCCTGTGGAGTCAGTGTTATGTTCCCAGCATCAGTGTGTGACAACACACAGAAACCATTGCTCATCAGGGAAACTCACTAGTTATTGACCAGTTATTGCATTTCTTTTTTAAAAAGATTTATTTATTTATTTGAAAATCAGAGTTACACAGAGAGAGAAGGAAAGGGGGTGGGGGAGAGAGATTCCATCTGCTGGTTCACTGCCCAAATGTTCCTGACTGTCAGAGCTGGGCAATCTGAAGCCAGGAGCTTCTTCCAGGTTTCCCACATGTGTTCAGGGACCCAAGGACTTGGGTCATCATCTGCTGCCTTCCCAGGCACATTATTAGGGTGCTGGATCAGAAATGGAGCATCTGGGACTTGAACCAGCTCCTATATGGGATGCCAGCACTGCAGGTGGCAACTTAACCAGCTGCACCACAGCACTAGCCCCCTAGTTATTGCATTTCATAGAGATACATGGTACATGAAAGAAGATGTACGTAGCTAGCTAGATGAGCTAAAGTGATATAGATCACACATATGTATTCATGTGTGCATTTTACACACACACACACACACACACACACACCCCTTTGGATTGCTTAAAAAAGTACCTGAAAAACCAAAATCATTGGTAAAACAGGAGGTCATATTCTTGTACAGCAATCCTTAGAAACTGAAGAGTCCCCTGCATGTATATGATCACTACTTTGCCAGAGCTCTTACCACTCGATATTGCTTGCCTTACCTCTTTAGTTTTCCTGCCTCATCCTGTGGACATTTGAATTTGCAGCGCATGAATCAAGGAAACCAGAGATAGAAATGGGCATTCCATGAACACTGTGCAAAACAAACAAAGGCAAAGGGAAAGGAAACCAGGAAGTCACATGAGAACAGCAATGATCAGTCAAGCTGAAGAGTTAGAGCAGCCTTAGGAAGAGACGGTCTTCAGTGGAAAATGGGAGAGAGCGGCAGCAGACATAGAGTGCCTGTTTGATAACAAACGGGGTTTGAAACAATGAACAGGAATGTTGAACAGGAAAGAAACAATCTTTGCAGAGTTCATTGCTGCTCTCTGTCTTAGACAAGGTGTGGGCTTTGGAGTGCTAGCAGGAGATAGACCTGGCGTCTGAGAATTGACTTTGGCATAAGGCAGCACATGCTAATCAGATACAAGCTGCCAGCCCACCAGCTGCCCTCCTTCCTGCCGCTGTCAGAGCCTCATCTCAGTCAGCCTACTGCCAATTAGGAAAGTGACTGGAGCAAAATGTATTAACAAGCAATGGCAAGTAACATTAAAGAGCCTTGCTTGTTCAAGTCTAGAGGTAGCCTGGTTAGGGCTGATGGTTATGAATGGCTTATTATCTACCTAGAGTAATGACACAAGTGAAGGATTAAATGAATGTCCTCTTGTACTGTTGCTGATTATTTTTCAAATTAGATTTTGAACAAAAAGATGGAAATACTAGTTTTTTAGAGCTGTGACAATTTAATGATGAGAGCAGGTGACTCACTCCAATTTCCTACATTTTATGTAGCAATAGTGATGAGACAAAATTAAAAACAGAAGCACTTTTCAGGTAAGACCATTGAGACCTAGGGCAATTAAGAGGCTACACCAACATCAAACACCAGGTTAGTACTAAACAAATAATTTGACCTCTGAGCTAACTCTTAACGCAATCACTCTTTCTACAGCACCATTCTGCCACATTGGCATCTTTTCCTTTTTCCATTTACAGCCTAAAGTCAGAAATACCTGGGCTTGTTTCATACATGAGTAGTTTCTGTTTGAGAGTCATACTCACTAAATGTACATCTAAATTTGTAGTGCTTACATTGAAATTTTTCTAGATATCTATTGGTTGTTGGCAGCTACTCATGGTAGTATTTCCAATTCCTTGCCCTGTAGCAGAAGTTATTATTCTCAGATTAAACTATAATAACTAATATGATAGAGTGACTTGTTAAGGTTCAGATCCACCTAGGAGTCATCTTCCTCATTGTTAAATAAAATTAACAAAGTTAACTCAGGTCTCCCAAAAAACTATAGTCACTTATAATAGAATCACCTTAGTCATTTAAAACTCCTGTGTCATCTGAGATGAAATATTTGATCACAATTTTTAACTGCTTTATATAAACTGATTTCTCTACAATATAGCTGATCTTGGAGTTTATGAAAGATTTAAAACTTTATAGAGTATATGAAGGAAACGGTAGATCTTTCAATAGAATCCTTTTTACTCTTGTAAATACCCATTTTGTTTCTTTCATTTACACTTTGAAATTTAAAAAGTAGAAAATAATGACTTTTCTAACCTGTTTATTCTGCCATTTGTACTTTTAATATAGCAAATTTTTGAGTGCATATTTATTCTTAGATTTTTTTAACTCTTAAAAAAAGACTAGAAGTTCTTATTTATTTTCAAATATGTGCTGTACTATCAAGGAAATGATTTCCAGTTGGATGACTTTTTTGTGACAGAAATTCTTTAATAATGCATTATTCATCACAAATAACATAATATCTCCCCAGTTAAATAACCTCAGGGAGTGATAAGAAATCACCAAAACTGTTAACATTTCAACAATCACCCTTCATTTTATGGCGATGCAATTTACAAGATTGAAATAGAAGAGGGATTTAATAACAATGGGGAGTTTATACAGAATAAGATTTTATTTTCTCATTGTCATCATACTGAATATATTATTTTCAAGCTCATAAAACCGGAATATTACTCTAACACTCAGCAGTAGTATCATGAGATTGGACTTTTTTGGATAAAGCACAGGGCTAAGTAATACCTGAGGTAGGCTGTATTTGACCATTCTTAGATTCAGTCTTGTTCCTGATTCACTTGTGGTTTGTTTAAGTCAAAGTGACACAAGTGTATCCATTTGATAGCCTGAGGCTTATAAAATTATGCCTAATTAAGTGTCTGACTCATATCCTTTTAGAAATCTAGGAACACAGTAATTCAGTCATAAAAATGGTAAGTTCAGTAAGACCAAAATATGTGAATCCATTTTGAAGAGACTCTGGGTTTGTTGAAACAGTGGAGGAAAGGAGAGGAATCCAATTCAGAGCTTTCCTCTCTCATTTTTAAATGAGGCACATTAAATTCTATCTTATGATGAGACAAGTGTAATAAACTTTCCCAAAACTTCCTAGGGAAGCATTTAAATAGTAACATCAAATGTCTATTTTTCTTAAACCACCACTAGATGGGACTCTTGCATCCTTGGTTTGGATTCTTAATATCTGTATCTGAGATTTATTCAGGGGAGGGGGTGTCTAATGAACTTAGAAACACAGGGAAGCTGTAGGCTTCCCTATTTAACAGGTTATTCATAGGGCATTTGCACGCTTTTTTTAGTGTTTGGAAATCTGAAAGATTCATGTTCTAATTCCCATTTTAGAGATAGTGAGGCTCAGAGAGAAATGGAGAAGGGAGGGGGGGTAGAAAATGGGACAGAATATTTAACATTTGCTGAACAACTGTATAAATCAGGTAGAGTACACATGCTTTATCATTCCAACAGCCCTATAAACTTCCATTTTGTGGTTGGAGGAAAGGCAAAGTCACACAACTGCTGTTGTAGAATCAGAATCCACACCCTTGCTTAGCTTGACCATTTATATCTATGCATAGCCATTTCTTGAGCAATTTGAACATTTTGATACATGGTGTAACTTTAAAATATATAAAGATATTAAAGTTGCACCAGTAAAATGCAAGGGTTAGATAAATAATAAAAATACATGATATAGATAAATATGTGATTTGGAAAAAAAAATCCTATTAATAGATTCAGCAGTGTAAATTAGTGGTACCTGGTTTGAGTCTCAACTTCACTACTTGCTAACAAAATAATCTTCAGAAAGAATTAATCCTTGTTCAGCCTCAATTTCCTGAGCTGTAATTGAGTTTAATAATACCTAACTCATAAGGACTGTTATGAGAATTACATAAACTAATGCATAAAAAGTTCTTAGAAAAGGAAGTGGAATGTAATAAATTCTCCTTAGTGATGTTTTCAAAATCTTCTATAAATAATAATATAAGAATTTATATGCAAAAGGTATTGAGTTCTACAAATTATAATGTAATTAAACCCCTTTAATATTAAAGTTTATTAGATTATTAATTTATGTATATTGCTAATAAGTCTGTAAGTATGGTCCACTAGTTGTACTTTCCACATTTATTAAAATTAATTCTTTTGTTCAGTGAACAAAATAGTAATGAGTAATTACTGTTGCAGAAATTAGATCATGTTGCCATATTTTTATTTATTTTTTTAAATTTTATACATTTATTTGAAAAATGGAGACAGAGATCTTCTGTCTTCTGGTTCACTCCCAAAATGCTCTCAAAAGCCAGCGCTGGGCCAGGCTGAAGACAGGAGCCAAGTTTCCTTTTAAAATTACTCTCACAGAAAGCCTTTTTTGACTCAAATGTCTTAGACAGCTCATTAGGTAATGTTAGAGCACCTCATTCATTCTCTTATCATTTTTATATTGTTTTATGACTTGTCTATCAATAATCTCCATCTCCCAGTTTATATTTTCCCTGAGCAGTTAATGTTTATCCTGTTCTTATGTCTAATAAACTGACTGGCTTCTCATAGACTAGATACATTTTTTGGTGAAATACTGAATGTCATAGCTTATGTGTTGAGTGGCTTGCCAGAGGCCAATGTATGCATGTTGAGCTTTGTTTTATTTATTTGGCATAGTTTGAAATTTTAGAGGATAACTATAATACATTCCTGTCTTAATTCTTCCCAGTTTGAACCAATTGCCAGAATCAGTGCTTAGGTAATCACAGCCCTCCTTGTGTCAGAGATGATTACTCTAATAATAACTTGCAGAATAAGAGAAGTCTTAATGATAGCAGTACTTATCAAATCAAAACTATGTTTCCATGTGTCTCTTACACCCAGGTTTGGCTGCATTACTAAGCTCTCAAAAAGATATGAGAGGCCGGCACCGCGGCTCAACAGGCTAATCCTCCGCCCAGCAGCGCCGGCACACTGGGTTCTAGTCCCGGTCGGGGCACCGGATTCTGTCCTGGTTGCCCCTCTTCCAGGCCAGCTCTCTGCTGTGGCCAGGGAGTGCAGTGGAGGACGGCTCAAGTGCTTGGGCCCTGCACCCCATTGGAGACCAGGATTAGCACCAGGCTCCTGCCATTGGATCAGCACGGTGCCCCGGCTGCAGCGCGCCAGCCGCGGCGGCCATTGGAGGGTGAACCAACGGCAAAAGGAAGACCTTTCTCTCTCTGTCTCTCTCTCTCACTGTCCACTCTGCCTGTGGGGGGAAAAAAAAAAAAGAGAGAGATGAGAAATAATTAGGTGCTTAATTTCCAACTTTAGTTTTAAGTCCAGGAATGCCATTAAAGTGAGTAAATGTCTTTTGCCTTCTTTCCATTTTCTCTTCGGTGGTGTGCAGACCAGGGTTGGCAAGTCTTCTTGGGCCTCAAACACAAGGGCAGACTGCAAGAGTGTTAAACAAGTAAGAAAATGAAGCCCAGATTTCTAATGGCCAAAGCCATCTTACTGTTGAGTATCTTATGCCACAATTGTTAAATGAGAGAGAGAAAGTGTGGGGGGGAGGGGGACTTTCATCTGATCTGCTTTCTTACTTGCTGACTCTACGGAATACTTTTTAGTGGTTGATTGCTGAATATCTTTTCTAACCCTTAACAAAAGAAATAAAGATTCATATACACATAGAGACATAACATGAGTATTACGTATACAATTTGAATTGATTTATTTAACACATGAAGTGTTTATTTAAATCTCTATTGTAGCAGCCATTTATCCAATATCATCAAATCTTCCCAGACATCACTTTCCTAAACAGGGAAAAAAATCCTTATCATCAGCCTATTTTTTGTTCTTGTGTATTTTTTAACTTTTATTTAATAAATATAAATTTCCAAAGTACAGCTTTCAGATTACATTGGCTTTTTCCTCCCATAATCTCCCTCCCACCCACAACCATCTCATCTCCTACTCCCTCTCCCATCCCATTCACATCAAGGTTCATTTTCAATTATCTTTATATACAGAAGATCAATTTAGTATATACTAAGTAAAGATTTCAACAGATTGCACTTACACAGAAACACAAAGTATAAAGTACTGTTTGAGTACTAGTTATACCGTTAATTCACATAGTACAACACAGTAAGGACAGAGATCCTACATGAGGAGTAAGTGCACAGTGACTCCTGTTGTTGATTTAACAATTGACACTCTTATTTATGGCGTCAGTAATCACCCGAGGCTCTTGTCATGAGTTGCCAAGGCTATGGAAGTCTCTTGAGTTCACCAACTCCCATCTTATTTAGACAAAGTCATAGTCAAAGTGGAAGTTTTCTCCTCCCTTCAGAGAAAGAAAGGTACCTCCTTCTTTGATAGCCCGTTCTTTCCACTGGGATCTCACTCACAGAGATCTTTCAATTAGGTGTTTTTTTTGTTTTGTTTTGTTTTGTTTTGTTTTGTTTTGTTTTTGCCATAGTGACTTGGCTTTCCATGCCTGAAATACTCTGATGGGCTTTTTAGCAAGATCTGAATGCCTTAAGGGCTGATTCTGAGGCCAGAGTGCTGTTTGGGACATCTGCCATTCTATGAGTCTGCTGTGTATCCCGCTTCCCATATTGGGTCGTTCTCTGCTTTTTAATTATATCAATTAGGATTAGCAGACACTGGTCTTGTTTATGTGATCCCTTTGACTTTTAATCCTATCATTATAATCAATTATGAACTGAAACTGATCACTTTGACTATTGAGATGGCGTTGGTATATGCCACCTTGATGGGATTGAATTGGAATCCCCTGGAACCTTTCTAACTTTTCCATTAGGGGTAAGTCCAATTGAGCATGTCCCAAATTGTACATCTCCTCCCTTTCTTATTTCCACTCTTATATTTAACAGAGATCACTTTTCAGTTAAATTTAAACACCTAAGAATAATTGTGTGTTAATTAAAGGGTTCAACCAATAATATTAAATAGAACAAAAAATACTAAATGGGTTAAAGTATTAAGTTGTTCCTTGACAGTCAAGACAAGGGCTGATCAAGTCATTGTTTCTCATAGTGTCCATTTCACTTCAACAGGTTTCCTTTATGCTACTTGGTTAGTTGTCACCAATCAGGGAGAACCTATGATATTTTTCCCTTTGGTACTGGCTTAATTCACTCAGCATGTTCTTGTGAATTTAACTCCAAACACATACAAGCATACTCATTTGTTTCTCTGTTGGTATATGCACAAGTGCTTGCTTTAGGTTCATAAAATATGTTTATTCATTCATTCATTCTCCCTGAAAATATGTGTCAGACACTATACCATGCTTTAAAGATAAAATGGTAAACAAGAAAGAGATGACTCTATGCTCTTAGAGTTTACAGGTTATTTGAGGAGATAGACAAGTAAACAGTTGCACTATATTATGTTACAGAAATATGCAAGGTGCTACCTGATAACATGGAAGGCATTCAACCCAGGATTGAAATATATCCTCCACCTTACACTTGGAGTATCAACCACTGATTCCCAGGAGTTCCTAAATATCCATGTGTATCTGTGTAAATGAACTTCCATACTCCTACTGATTGCAGATCAACTTCAGTCTGTACTCACGAAGGTGTTTGGAATCTTAACTAATTCAACAGCTAGTGTGAGTAAATGTTAGATCAGTTCACTTTAGTGTATGAATTTTCTTCTTTCATTCTTAGTGTGATTTTTCTTATGTTTGTGGTGAAATCATTAAATATTTGGCCAAATTTTGTAGGTCATAAATTTCTCCCAAAATATGACCAAGCCAGTGTGAAGGAAGTGTGGAGAGACTAGGCATATTGGTTTAATAAATTATATATAGAATAATTAAACGTCTCCAGTTGGGACCTTTGGGAAGTGAACCATCAGATGAGAGCACTCTCTCTCTCTGAAGTGAACCATCAGATATCAGATAAGAGCTTGCTCTCTCTCTCTCTCTTTCTTTCTCTGTCTCCTACCGCCCCCCCCCCCCGTGTGTGTGTGTGTGTGTGTGTGTGTATGTGTCCTTCTCAAATAAACTTGAAAGCGAATCACACCTGGTCATATCATCAAATTGCAGTAAATTGAAGGCAAAGATAACATCTTTGCAGGAAGAAGAAAGAGAAAAATAAGTACCATTTTAATTGTAGAAAAAAGTATTCCCAAAGTAATCATTTAAACAAGAAATACCGATCTTGTCATTACCATGTTTAAAATCATCCCCGTAAGAAGTACCCATTGGCTTTGGTTCTATTACCTTGACATTGTCAAACGCTGGCTCCGCTTTGCTCTGGTGGCGTCATCTCCTTCCATGAAACCCTTATTTTCTGTCTTTCTACCTTGCAATTTTCTTTCCATTCTGCCTAAATACTCTGCTTCACATATCCCTGGGGTTATGCACATACTAATTTTTGGACCAGTGTTATCTCCCCTTCTCTGGTGATCTCCTTATTTTTCTCCTTATTTCCTTAGGGAACACTTGCCCAAACTCCCCCATTGAGGTAAATTGCCTTATTTTTTGTCTCATAGGCCTTGTCCAGTTGTGCCATTAGGTTTCTCTGTACTCAGTTTTTAAAATATCTGTTAGAGAACTTATTCTGTTTTGTTCACATTCCACGTATGTCCTCACAGTGCCCAAAGGGAAGGCTAAATTCGCGCTTGCCTCCTAAAAAAGGGGATGGGTTTCTTACAATCATACTAAGAAATAAATGCTTATCAGGCATAGATCCATGAGAGAGTAGATTCAGTGTTTCTTAATTCATTTACAAAGGATTTAATCAATTCCAACCCTCTGCTACAAACCCTTTTCATTTTGTAGGAAATCCATTAGTTCGTCAGGGTAAATTTTGTTTGAACCAACAGAAAATTTGAAAAGGACAGTATGTGATAGAGATAAGCACAGCGCCAAATCATTGGTGTCTTTAGGCAAGAAATCTCCCACAGCCTGTAAAAACTCAGCCAGGCATTATGCAGCATTAGTAGAATATGCACACCAGGGTGCAAGAATATTTTTTATTTTGCTAATTGGCCTGTTCCTAATGCCTGCAAAAATACCTGATGCTTAGTAGATACCAATAATAATTCATTAAGTGAAGAAGCTGGAGTTATTTAAATAAAAATGAGGCCATGGAAAAGATTCCAGGGGGATGGAGGAGGGTCTTTGTCATAGTGGCTAGGAGGCTGAATGGGCAGTCCACATCCTCTATCAGAAGACCCGATTTCAAGTCCCAGCTCTGCTTCACATTCCAGGTACCTACTAATATTCACCATGAGACACAATAGCTCAAGTATTTGCATCCTTGCCACCCAAGTGGGAGATGCAGATGTAGTACCTGGATCCTTGTTTTGGCACAGCCCGTCATTGCAGGCATTTGGGAAGTAAATCAGTTGATCAAAAATCTCTCACTCTGCCTTTCCATTAAATAAGAAAAAAAAAAAAGATGGAAGGAAGTAAGGAAGCAAGGAAGGAAGGAAATAATTTTAAGTAAAGATTTCAGGTAGAGCAAACATATACAATTGCCTCTACTGACGAAATGTTTATGTCTGTGTATTAAAACTTTGCATAATTTAGGTTATGGGGACTTTTATTGAGAGAGGAATATCAGAGAGAAAAGGAAATGGGGGAAAAGGTATAAGTTTTAGATGTATTAAATCTATGCTATAGGCAAGTAAGAAAAAATGGTAACTCCCTCAACAGTATCACACACACTATAATTAACCTTTTGAAATTTTTTTCTAGAACATAATTATTTATATATACTTAGAAATTTTGAATTACTGAAATTTTAGTAAATTAGGTTTTAACAACTTAGATGTTTTCCAAATTGCAGTTTCAATGCTTTTATCATTCAGATACAGTACAATTTTGAGTTAAAATTATAACATTTCTAATATTCCAATATGTGTAGACTGTATTCATCAGTGTTATTTTAATTTGGAAGGTGACAAATATTGCTTTGTCTATTTGAACTGGAAAAAAAATGTTTTTTGCTATCATGTTTTTTGTTTCTTGCCATTTCTAGTAGTAACCAGCAGGTGGTATCAAACAATTTTAAATTTGTCCTATTGCATTTTTGTGCCTATTTGGTTTTTGAGACTATTGCTTCCTTACTTTAACCACAAACCCAATCACAGACACTACCACACAAACATTTAATAAAATAAATGTGCTTAATTTAATTTTACCTTTCTTATTTAATTCTGTCTTGATTTGCTTTCAGAGTAGTTTTTTTCCTCACATACATGAAGTACCTTTTTATGATAGTGGCATGGTTTTATATGTACTAACTCATTTGTTCTCAATAACAACGCTGTTGGAAACCTCTGTTGTAATATCTACTGTAGTAGTGAACTGGTAAAAAGAGACTGGGAAATTTCTCCAGGATCACAAGATTAAACTCCAGCATCTTACCTTGGAGCCCACAGTGCCAGTCTCTATGCTGAAACCACTTTCCCTGACTTGACTTTCTTTTCATTGCGAGAGTCTGGATGCCATTCCTTAGATACCATTTGCTCAGCTCCTATAAGTTAAAAATTTCAAGGGGGCAGGCATTGTGAGGCAGCTAGGTAGGTCACTGTTTGGGATACCACCATCCCATATCTGAGTGCCAGTTTGAGTCAAGGCTTACTGTTTCTGATTCAGCTTCCTGCTAGTGCCTGGGAGCCCACAGTTAAGTATTTTCTTCCCGTCACCTATGTAAGAGATCTGCCTGGAGTTCTGGGTTCAACTTATCCCAGTTTGGGTTCTTTTAGGTATTTGGAGAGTCCATCAGATAGAAGATCTCTCCCTCTTTCTCTCTCTCTCTCTCTCTCTCTCTCTCTAATATGTTTGTCTGTCACTCTGCATTTCAAGTAGATGACAGTAAATAAACATTAACAATTAAAATATCAATAATTATGCAAAGATTTTAGCATCTACACATTGAAATAATAAATACTGTATAACATAATGCAGGATATACAGGGTTTATATGTTAGTTATTGTCTGTGCATGGAGAGAGATCACATATATTTCATATATATATATGTATATATATATACATATATATATATATAGTGCTAAAAGTAATTTAAGACACTTTATTTTGGGTTTTACTGAGAAGCAAACAAGCCTCTGAGAGATGTGTGCTGTGGAAGTCCCACAGAAGGGAGGAGTGCAGAAATAGTCCATCAAAGAGATGTTGAGGGCTTCTCACATATAGAGTGGCCATCTGGTGAAAAGCAAAGGTTGAGTAAGGGAGAGAACAAGGAAGGGATCTAAAGATAAAAGTACTTTTTAAATTTTTAAAATTTATTTACATAAAGAGAACAGATTTCATGTATTTAAAATATATGTATATACACACACACACACAATTTTAAGCCCATAATGATACTTCCCATAACAATGCTACTGTCAAATTCCCAATGTCAGATAAGAGGAAATGAAATTTCAATATGCAGAATATTTGAATGTGGTAAAAAATAGTTTCATAGTAGATTAATAATGAAATTGTTTTTTCTTATCAAAAAGGCAAATCAGATTTGCTGCAGTAAAAAAAAAAAACAAATAAAATAATAAAATCTCATTATTCATTCTCACAGTTAACTAGTTTTACCATCTTGGATCATATGCCTATAGATCTCATTCTTTAATTTTCCTTCTGGTTCATTTTAAAATATCAAAATATAAAATAATTAAAATCTGTCATAAGTCCATTTTCTTTTTTATTCATTCAGTTCAGGTAGTATATTCTTTTTTTTAAAGGTTTTCATTCATTTATTTGACAAGTAGAGGTACAGACAGTGAGAGGGGGAGACAGAGAGAAAGGTCTTCCATCCGCTGGTTCACTCCCCAAATGGCCACAATGGCCAGAGGTGAGCTGATCCAAAGCCAGGAGCCAGGAGCTTCGTTCAGGTCTCCCACACGATTGCAGGGGCTCAAGTTCTTGGGCTATCTTCTGCTGCTTTCCCAGGCGATAGCAGAGAGCTGGATTGGAACTGGAGCAGCCTGGACTAGAACCGGCACCCATATGGGGTCCTGGAGCTGCAGCTCTGACCCCAGGTAGTATATTCCTTAAAGTTGTAATTGTATGTGAGTGTCCTTTTCGTTTTATGCAGTTCATAAAGTTATATCTGTATTGTTATATAAATCCAAGTATATATGTTTCTATCAAAGAATTAACATCAATAATTTTATTTAATATTTTATTTTATTTATAAGGATGGCAGAGAAACAGAGAGACAGACAAAGTTCCCATCCACAAGATGGGAATTATCCACTGGTTTACTCCTCAAATTTCAGCAATAGCTGAGGCTTGTCCAGACCAGCTTAGAATTCAATCTAGGTATCCCGTGTGGGTGGTAGAGATCCAGCTACTTGAGCCATCATCTCCTTCCTTCCAGGGTACATATTAGCAGGAAGCAGGAATGAGAACCAAAGTTAGAACTCAAACCCATCCAGGTGTCTCCATCCACGGCTCAAACAAAAAGCCAAACAGTTTCCCCAAGCATCAACATTAAGGGATGCTAGCATCCCATATCGGAGTGTTGTTCTGAGTTTCTACTGCTCTACTTCTTTTTTTTTTAACTTTTATTTAATGAATATAAATTTCCAAAGTACGGCTTATGGATTACAATGGCTTCCCCCCCATAATGTCCCTCCCACCCGCTACCCTCCCCTTTCCCATTCCCTCTCCCCTTGCATTCACATGAGGATTCATTTTCAATTCTCTTTATATACAGAAGATCAGTTTAGCATACATTAAGTAAAGATTTCAACAGTTTGCTCCCACACAGAAACATAAAGTGAAAAATAATAGATGATTTTTTTTTAAATGATGATGAAATCAGATCAGACCTATTGTCATGTTTAATCCCAGTGAGAGTCAAGATGGGAGTTGATAATTTCTTCTTTTTTTTTTAACAGAAGATCAGTTTAGTATACATTAAGTAAAGATTTCAACAGTTTGCACCCCCATAGAAACACAAAGTAAAATATACTGTTTGAGTACTCGTTATAGCATTAAGCCTCAATGTACAGCACATTAAGGACAGAGATCCTACATGAGGAATAAGTGCACAGTGACTCCCGTTGTTGACTTTACAAATTGACACTCCTGTTTATGGCATCAGTAATCTCCCTATGCACCAGTCATGAGTTTCCAAGGCTATGGAAGCCCCTTGAGTTCTCCGACTCTTATCTTTAGACAAGGTCCTAGTCAAAGTGGAGGTTCTCTCCTCCCTTCAGAGAAAGGTACCTCCTTCTTTGAAGACCTGTTCTTTCCACTGGGATCTCACTCACAGAGATCTTTCATTTAGGTTTTTTTTTTTTTTTTTTTTTTTTTTTTTTGCCAGAGTGTCTTGGCTTTCCATGCCTGAAATACTCTCATGGGCTTTTCAGCCAGATCGGAATGCCTTTAGGGCTGATTCTGAGGCCAGAGTGCTATTTAGGACATCCGCCATTCTATGAGTCTGCTGAGTATCTCGCTTCCCATGTTGGATCACTCTCCCCTTTATTTATTTTATCAGTTAGTATTAGCAGGTACTAGACTTGTTTATGTGCTCCCTTTGACTCTTAGTCTTTTCATTATCATCAATTTGGGGCAAGTCAGCTTGTCTACTGCTCTACTTCTGATTGAGATTCCTGCTAATGTACCCGAGAAGGAAGCAGAATGTGGCTCAATTACTTGGGATCCTGCCACTCATGTGTGACCCCTGTGTGGAGTTCTTGGTTCCTGGTTTTGACCTGGCCCATATCTGGCTATTGTGGCCATTTGGGGAGTGAACAAGTGAATGGACTCTCTATCTCTCTCTGGAGCTCTGTCTTTCAAATAAATTTTTTTTTGTTAAAAATCAACAACAAACTTTATCATGCTCTTCCAAATAATAGGTGAACAGTGAAAATTCCTGACACATTCTATTGGATGATGTCACCAAGAACACAAAACCAGATAAGGAAATCACAAGGGAAAAACTCCTACAGATCAAAATTCTTTATCGACGTAGATGCAAATACCTCAGCAAAATAGGAGTACAAGCAAACTGAAATGAGACACTTTAAAAATGATCACATATCATGACTGATGAGGATGCAAGGTTGATTCAATGCATAAAAATAAGTCAATGCAATATAGTGCATTTCTGGATAATGGAAGAAATACACAAAATAATATCAATAAAAAGCCCTTTTGAAAAATCATAGTTTTTTTGTTATAAAAAAATAAAGTAGCAATGATAAAATATCTGCAACCTAATTAAGGACATCAAAGAATAGCATAAAGCTAACATTGCACATAGAGGTGAGGGATTGAATACCTTCTACCACTCACCAAGAACACACAGAAAATCTACTTTCACTAATTGTATTCAACATTATACTGCAGGTCCTAGCCAGGGCAATTAGGCAGGAAAAACAAATAAAAGACATGCAAATTGGAAAGGAAGAAGTAAGACTCTATTAGCAGATGGCATGGTCTTAAATATAGAAAATTCTTACTAAACCACATAAAACTATTAAAACTATTAAATTCATTAGAGTTGCAGGGCACAAAATCAATGCACAAAAATCAGTTGTGTTTCTATAAATTAGCAATGAACAATCTGAGTAAGAAGTTAAAAAATAATTGCATTAGCTCCCCCAATGTATAAAATATCTATAAAGAAATTCAGCCAAGGAGCAAAAAAAAAAAATTGTATGTTGAATGTTGCTAAATGAAATTAAGGAATCTCTAAGTAAATTGTATTTACTTTATACACATATAAATATATTTATCAGTTTATTATTTGTAATGGAAGAATATCATGAACTCAAAGATTAGAAGACTTACTATGGTCTGCAGATTCAATGCCATGCCTAGCAAAATCCAATGATTTTTTTTTCGGAAAAGGGCAAATTGATCATAAAATCATGGAAATCTAAGGTACCCTGAGTAATCAAAACAATATTGAAAATGAATAAGAATGTTAATTAAGTGTATGAAAGAACTCAACTTTCCTGATTTCAAAACTTACTCTAAATTTATAATCATCAAAACAGTATAAAACTTGAATACAAATAGATTTGTAGATCAATGGGATAGAATTGTGAATCTATAGATAAAGTCATTTATGGTGAGTTGACTCTCAACAAAGTTTCCATGATCATATAATTGGTAAAAACAAAAGTGTTTTCAAGAAATGATGCTGGGATACTGGCTGTACATTTGCAAAACAATCAACTTGCACATCTGCTTCACACTATACACAAAAAGTAACTATATTGATATATACCAAAGTCCTAAATGTAAGAACTGAAACAATAAAACTCAGAAGAAAACCTAAGCCAAAATCTTCATTATCTCAGATTAGGCAGCTGTATCTTAGCTGACACCATCTTGTAGTCACTATTAAAGAGGATTTGCATTGCCTCCTATCTTCCCTAATACCAAGAGATTATGAATGGTTTAACGATTTGCTTATATTTTACTAATATTGTTGTTTGAAACAAAACCATTATTGTTTTGTTTGTATTTCTTTGAATGCTAGTGAAGTTAAATACGTTTTCATATATATATTTGACATTTTCATTTCCTACATTGTGTGCGCATACATGAATGTGTGCATGTATACTTTCATATTTATAGGCATATTTATAAATGTTTATATCTGTCTTCCTTTCTGTTCAAAACTTTCTGTACAAAAGTTTCCAAAGAAAACACCTTAATCTAAAACTTCACATCAGCTGCTAAATGGATAGAGAAAATATGTACATGTCATAATATTCAGTCATAAAAATGAATGAACTTTTGTCACCTGCAGCAACATGGATAGCACTGGAGGTTACTGTGTTGATGAAATAAACCAAGCACACACACACAAAAAGGATTGCATTATTTCACTCATATGAGAATCTAAAAAGTTGATCTCATAGAATTTATGTATATCATAGTGGTTACCTCTTTATAACTTTCATTTTTAGGCTAGGGAGGGCAGCAAGGAGGGAAATGTAGGGAGTGGTTATTTAATGTGTTACAGTTAGATAGGAGTAAGTATTCTGGTGTTATCTTACATAATAGGGTAACTATAGATATGCAAGAAAACTGGGAAAAGGATTTTGAATGTGCAATAAAGAAGTGTAAAGTGTTTGAAGGCATAAATGCATTTATCCTGATTAGAATTTACACAATGTGTTTTTCAGTCAAACCAAAACATGGTACTCCATGAACATGTACAACGTTAATTTGTCAATAAAAAATAAAATAAAATGTTTACCATTTGGTGCATGCAAATACAATGTGTTTCTGTAAAATGTTTTATAATAATGACTCAACAGCAGGTGAAGTGAATTTATTTTTCTACTTTTTATTCCTACTACTACTGTCATATTCCTAGACGCATTCACTCTTGATTGAATAGAATTACTGCATTTTGAATTACTAACTGTTGTAGGTGAGGAGAAAAAAAGCTTCTTTATCCTAAGGGAAAGTAAAAAACAAAATACAAAGATTTCAAAATATGAATTAGAATTCTTTTAACATTTTCATTTTCTTTTCATATAATGTGTCCCCTGTGTGCCTAATTAAGCTTCTTTTGGATCTCTGATAAATAGGAGATTGTAACAATTCTGCTGGCTGATGTTATGACTTACCTCCTGGGTTGTCACCTGCTTTCTTTTTAACAATTGTGATTTAGCTGCCTACTGACTGAACAGCCTTCAAATGAAGCAATTGGATTACTTTTTAAACCAACAAAAGTATAAATATTCTTTAAAAAAGTGATTTATATATTACAACTTTTTGTTTTAGTGGCTTGTTTTATTTTCTATTGATTCTACAATATGTTATGGACGAAAATATATCTTCACAATTCTAAGTAGTTCAGAATTAATTTCTTACTTCCATAGTCATACTGAAATGAAGAACTGGTTAATTTGAGTTCCATTGTGATCACAGGTGTGACTTATTTTTCCATTGGTTATCATGATTCAAATCAAGAATAAACAGATCACCCGAAGGCTTTGGGTAGGATTTTTGAAAACAAAATAATATTAATGGACAGTGTGTCTATTTTAAAAGCCTGCCTTTACCAATAGATAATTTTATTTCAATATCTCCATTCCTTTTAACCTCAAGTGAACTTAAAAATAGAATTAGTGATTCAAATTGAAAGTGTTATCAGTTATTAACCTCAAGAAATATAACAACCATTCATGATAATTAACTACATTGTATTTCTCCAGAGTTTTTTTTTTTAACTTGATAAAATGGCACTGCAAGTAATTTTGAAGAAAGAAAAGTAATAAAAGAAAACCTACATCCTTGCTGTCCTGGTTGGACCTGTTGATGTTGTTGGTTCCTGTATTTTCTCTTGCAGGAGTAACCACTGTACTAACAATGACAACTCTAAGCATCAGTGCTCGGAATTCTCTTCCCAAAGTGGCATATGCAACTGCCATGGACTGGTTTATTGCTGTTTGTTATGCATTTGTGTTCTCTGCTCTGATTGAATTTGCAACTGTTAATTACTTCACCAAAAGAGGATGGGCTTGGGATGGGAAGAGTGTAGTAAATGACAAGGTAAGTGAGAAGTTTCTTCTTATAATTCACAAAATCCCCTAACAAATTCAGTTTGTAACATATATTATTCTTTTTTTAACTTTTATTTAATAAATATAAGTTTCCAAAGTACAGCTTATGGATTACAATGGCTCCCCCCCCCCCCCGCGTAACTTCCCTCCCAGCTGCACCCCTCTCATCTCCCACTCCCTCTCCCATTCCATTCACATCAAGATTCATTTTCAATTCTCTTAATATACAGAAGATCAATTTAGTATATATTAAATAAAGATTTCAACAGTTTGCACCCACACAGAAACATAAAGTGTAAGATACTGTTTGAGTACTGGTTATAGCATTAACTAGTACAAATATTATCCTAAACACTGAAATATGAGCATCCATGCACATATACTGATTTATTTTAAAGTGTATTCTTGCCTGAATTCCTTTAGGAGTGCTTATAGTGGTAATGCTTCTTTTATGAGATTCTGTGTCATGCACTGTGCTAAGCCTTTTACCTTGCTCTCCCAGGTCATTTTGCAGCAACCTTATAACTTTGTTCTCTTCTTGATTCTTATTTTCTGCTGTTGAAAATGCTAATGGTTGGTAAAGTTATGTGCTTGCTCAAGCTCACACTGCTGGTTAGTAAATATACTTGAACCCAGTCTCTAATCCAACCATCCAGTTCATGCTCATAAACACCATACAGCATCATGATAGCGTTATAAAAGGAAATAGGCATTAACTACTCCTATTGCAGAATTCCAGGCTTTATCAGTGGATTCATCAATGGATCAATAGCCCCATATGTGTTGCTTGGTTATAAAAGCCTTGGTAGCATTTTTACCTTTGTACAATAAACACGTAGGCACTGGAATGTTGAAGAGTTTTAAATTACTCCTATGTTCTAAAAGGGCAAAATTACTTGTTTTTAAGATTAACTTCTTTTGAGATTATTGGTATGCAGTTTTAGATTCAAAGTACTGAAGCCAGTACTTTGTGCATTGATAGCCAGTCCTTTCCTTTTTTATTTTGTAGATCATTATTTATTTACCTGATAAGAAGGCTTTAAATGTATCATAATGAAATATATTCTTAGTAGTAGTACAATATTATATTAAGATGATTTCATTTAAGACTATATCTTACTAAATGCTGCTTTGCAATAAAGACAAAGTTTTTAATTTCCTTTTTAGTGATTTGAGTATATATTATTTCAAAATATATGTTTCACTTCTATGACCATATTGCAGATTAAGCATACAAAGATGGAATGTTAAGAGTTAAAAGTCTTGCATTTTTTCTTAATTGTGTATGCTATAAAATTTTAATAAGAATGCTGTTTTATTTCATTTAAATTGTACTTAACTTACAGAGCCAACCAATAAATATTAAAAGGAATATGATCAATTTTGTATGCATAACTTCTGGATGACTTCGGCATTTCCATTACCTTCTTTTTTATTTATGCTTTCATTTCCCATATAGTATACTGCTTTTTCATTTATATATGCAATTGCTTCTTTTTAGCTACCTTTGTTGTACATGCAGTCTCACACAATTTCTTGAAAGTAAAATATTAGTCTTTTGTAAATGTTACAAAAATTATAAATTATGTTTTGTGATATAAGTGCACATATAGAAATGTATTGATATGTTATATTTAATGGTAGAGAGTATCAAATGGGCATTGCAATTTGGCATATCAAACGATGTGACTTTTAAGTTCCTAAACTTGATAAACGGAAGTACTTCTAAGTGAAAAAAAGTTTTTGAGAATGCATTCTAAGAGCAAGAACTTACTACTGATGAATATGTAGTTTACCTGCATGTCAAGTCATACATAAGCAAGATAAATCTATGTTAAAATTCCTGATTTTCCAACATAATTTTCAGGAAAACAACACTGTTTATGTAACTACACTCCATGTGGTTTATTTAAAGAGAAAATTACAGCAGGCACATTACTTGTTCTCATTCGCTTTTCTAAGGCTAGCATGCCTAGCGCAGTACCTAGAACTTAGTAGGAATTTAAAAAAATACTTGTTGAATAAATGAATTTCTGATCTTCAATCTGGAAGTTAGATGGCATCTTTGTATGAAAAGGTTTTTAAAGCTTTACAATGATGAATTTATAAATGATCACTCAGATTTCATGATACAAATGAATTTTAGAAAATATTTCTGAATTTTCTTTGGAATAGCCAGGCCCTTAGAAATAAAAAGAATTTTAGTACAATGGACAAAACAAGCCTAGCTGCCTAAAAGATATTTCAGGACAGTCTACTTTTGCTTCATTTTTCAGAAATTTAATTTTTAAGGAAAAAACAGTATTTTTTTTTTAACAGGCAGAGTGGACAGTGAGAGAGAGAGACAGAGAGAAAGGTCTTCCTTTGCCATTGGTTCACCCTCCAATGGCTGCCGCGGCTGGCGTGCTGCGGCCAGCGCACCGCACTGATCCGATGGCAGGAGCCAGGTACTTCTCCTGGTCTCCCATGGGGTGCAGGGCCCAAGCACTTGGCCCATCCTCCACTGCACTCCCTGGCCACAGCAGAGAGCTGGCCTGGAAGAGGGGCAACCGGGACAGAATCCGGCGCCCCAACCGGGACTAGAACCTGGTGTGCGTGTGCCGCAAGGCGGAGGATTAGCCTAGTGAGCCGTGGCGCCGGCCTAAAACAGTATTTTTTATGTCTTTCAGACTAGCCTGTCTAGGAAAGATCCTTCACTTTTGACATTTGTAAACATGTAGATTCAGTTAAATTATTTCTCCATTCAAAGAGCATGTGAAAAGAACTTAGAACTTGCAAATAGGAAGTATAAATTTGCTTTATTGTAATAATTACTCAAAGATAACGTTAATATTGTGGTAAGAAAATTATTTAACATATTTACATATAGATCGCACAATCTGCAGTTTATAGGTAGATTGTAGTCTGATATCTAAAACTAGTTTCACAAATAAATTAATAAATCATCTTATTTATAATTAAGCTATTTTTAAACCATATGTTAGAAAACAAAGAACATTTTGTTCTCCGGTTGTTCAGGACTTTACACTTGTTTTAGACTGCTGTGAAATAAGGCAAGAAAACCTTAACCTACTAATGTAATGCTGGTCAAGAGAGCTGACTCCAGATTTGTGTACTATTCCATATATAAAGGTATCTGTGCAACTCACAAATCCTTCTGGAAGTTTCTTTCTTACCCTGTATTCCTCCTTTTGCCTAAAGCTAATACTTTCACTAGAATAAATAATTAAATAGCTCTTAATTCTTTTCCTGGTTTCTTTCTCAAACTTCTCCATCAGTTATTATTTTCTTGTCTTGTTTCTTACATCTCATGTTTCCCGTTTTTAACTACTTTTTGTTCCAGCTAATGACGCTGCTTACTATGCTTAATTTACTGTAAATGCAGAAACAAAACTCTCTCCAGATCCTATGTCAGTACCTTATTCCCTCCTCAGATTCTTATTTTCCATTCAAACTTTTTGAAGGTATTGTTTACAATGTTATCTTATTGTATTCGGGGGTCTGTTTGCTTGGGGAGTTGCTAAATAATCAGACTTAAGCAGGAATTGCTGAAAGAAAAGCTTTATTTACTTGTGACAAACAAGGAGGCAGACAGAAGGTACAGTTCCCCAAAGAAACTGCCTCCTTAGGAAGGAGCTTGGCTTGAGATTTCATAGCAAGGAGTAGGGGGGCAACCAGGACCCTGCTTGCAATATTCATTCAGGAAGTAGGAAATGGGGATGGAGAAGTGCTTTCCTGATTAAGAAACTTGCAACTTCACACGTTCTGTTTTCAGAGTCAGACTCAGACCTGTCTCTTGCAGCTCTCTTTTGTTTGTAGTGGTTTGACTCTCTTTGAGTCCACCTGCAAAATAAGCCTTCCTGGAACATCCTATAAAAAACAAGTTCAAGCCAGTAGGCTATTTTCACATCCACTGCCCCCTGTTCCTCTGCCTCCTTTTTGTTTAAATCCTGTGCTGTTCGTTACACTTTCAGTTCAATTCTCTACCTACTAAAATCTGCTTTTCCTTTCCACTTACTGTCCTGCGACTGAAAGGCAGCAATAACCTCTTTAAGATCATAATAATTTTCCACTTTTTCTCAAAGGATCCCCGTGGAACGTTTCTACCGTTATGCTAGAATCCTATATAAGACCCAATTCAGCAACTTTCTGTCTGCTTTTCCTCCTTAACACAGGCCTCAGAATATCAGCTTCTTTCCTCCACTTCCTGGCAGCTGCCACTATTCATTCTATGCTTTGAGATTCTCTGCCAGAGTTCAGAGTGAATCCAGCCTCCCTCACATCTGTTCCTTAGAGAGTCATTTCAGCTTTCTTTTATGCTCTTTTTTGTTTTCACTCTTCACTGTGTGACTCTCCATTTCAGGGTTTCACTAACAATATCTGCAGGCATGCCTGCAACACGGAGCACAAGGGCCACCTATTTACCATTCCCGACCAGATACGCAGGGCTCATCCTCAGCACAAATGTCAAATCCTCAAGGAAACTCTGAGCCATTGCCTCCCGCCACCCACAATTAGATCCTCACTGTCAGTAGTACAGTGTGCTGCTCCTTGGCCTTAGAGCCCTCACCATAGGTTATAAATGCACAGGCGTGTCTTAACTCTTCCATAGATAATGATATAACTATCTTTGTTTTTATAAATCATTTATCCTTGGCACTCTCTATAGTGTCTTGCATATTTTATGTGTTTGGTATTATATATGATGAGGTATTGCTAAATCAAAATCTATAACTCTTATCATTGATAACCATGCCCTACACTTTCCTTAACTTTCAGAATCTACCTGAGTGTCTCAGTTTCCACATATCTTTAATAAAAATGTATAAAAGAGACAAGCAAACAAGATACAATCATTCTTCTGTCCAGGCCCAATTATTCATCATTAATCAGTACTTCAGTTCATGCCACAACCCAGTCCCACAGGTTAGCAACTTGCAGGTTTCTCTCGATATATAGCTAGTCATAAAATCTTGTCCATTTTTCTTCCTCAGTGCCTTAGACCATGTATTCACCATGTCATTATTTTTAGTTTCTCCATGGCTCCCTCTCTCTAATAATGTCTTCCTTTAATCCATCTTCTACAATACTCTCAGAGTTATTCCTTTTTAAAATTTTTTTGAGATGAACAGACAGTTTACTCCCCAAGCATCTTCAGTGGCCAGGGCTGGGATGGTGTCAAGGCCAGGAACTTGGAATTCAACCCAGTTCTCCCATATAAGTAGGAGAAACCCAATTACCTGAGACATTACTTCTACTTCCTAGGGTTTGCACTGGCAGGGAACTGCAGTTAGAAACCAGACAGATTTCACACCCATGTGTACAGATGTGAGATGCAGGGCTCATTACTTCTAGTCCAAACTCCATTCCCCAGAGTTATCACTCTAAAATATTAATCAGATCCGTTAATTTCAGATCTTTAATTATTGAAAGCAATTATTTAAGTAGTAAGTATTTAAGTAGATAAGCTTATATGATCCATATACTTGCTTGCATTTTGAGCAGTAAAATAGTTTGTATTATTTATTATGCAGTTACTTCTATTGTACCAGAAAATACTTCTGTTTTAGATCTGAAGATTTTCCAAGGGAAGTTACTAGGTCAGGATTATACACCTTATACATGGTAGATCCAAGACCCAGGATCGATCCAAATGTCATGCTTTTATTATTTTCTTCCCCTACCATTAGAAGTCAGTCATTTTCCCAAACATATTGCCTTTTCATGTGTCTCTGATATAAGATATGCTGATCATTCTTTTATAATACCCTCTCTTTGCTTACCTGATGAACTCCTACTTATTCCTTAAGATCTGTCTGATTTTTCTTAGTCTCAAAACTTTCCAGACTCACTGACAAAATTTCTACCCCTTCACTGTGTGCTTCCATGGCACATGGCAAAAATTCCTTTTATAATAGCTCTTTGAGTTATAGTTTAATTATAAGTAAATCTTTTTCTAACCCTAGGTTACAGGATCTGAGAGAATATTTTTGTATCATTAACTATTGTATCTACTGTTACCTAGCACATCTGGCATATAGCTTATTGAGTTATGTGTAAAATATATTAACTTTAATTCTTGAGATTGTTTTGTTTCTGAGTCTTGAGTCAGTACATTTCAATGGGCTAAGAAAACGTGGAAGATGCTAGACAATGTATTTAAAACATACACATTGCAGCATAATATCCATAATATCTTAGGGAATGTGCCAGTGTTTTGTGAGTCACTCTATTATATTCATAGGCAATACTGTATTTTCAAGTGTGTTTATTCATTCATTCACATTTTTAACATCTTACCGTGTTTCAGAAGCATTTCAGGCTGTTTATCAAGAAAATGCATGCATTTAAGTAGAACTAAATAAGGTAGAATCAGAAGTAGAAAAGCAGAAAAACAGACTCATATATGTCCACTGCTGGGCCAGCACACTAGCTACAGTCTATCGTTATTAGTAGTTGAGCTTCACATTCTGAGTTTTTTTTTTTGTTTGTTAATTGAAATAGCATATAGGGGAATAAAATTATTTTTCTTTAAACAAAAAGTTGAAACATGAATGAGAAAAGGTTTTCCATATACTGAAATCACTTTCTTAGAAAACAAAATATGTGGATATTCTGTTAGAGAAAGCTGGTACTGTAGCAAGTGATGTCAGATTTTTCCCAATAAATGCTGTAATAAATTTCATATTGATGTTTCTTGTAGTCCCCTTCAATAAAAGCTGAAGTCATTACATTAACATACAACTCAGTGAAAGCAATTCTTCAAGGAGCTAAACTAATATGGTCCAAGTACATAGCTATCTCATGGCCCAGTTTAATCCAAGGAAAGACTTTAGAGTACTTAGAGAAGTGGATGGACTGTTTAACCTTCAAACAATCTTCTGTAAGTATCACTTTTCTCAGTCAGGATGGTTTTCAGACAGTTAACAGTAGCTTTACCTGACCAGGGAGCATGTTGTTGTTTTACAAGTAATGGGCTTTTTGGTAGCCACAGTAACTGTAAAAAGGCAACATGGTATGGTTTCAGTATTTGATACTAGAGCCCCGTTTTCTTGTTGGAAGGGACAGTCTCTGAGATACTTTCCAACTCTGAAGCCATGTGACTGTGATTTTCATTTATTTGCTAGTTCACTTCGCTTATAGGTGTCTGTGTTTCAGCGAGAGCATTTGCTCAAATTACTAGCACCTTATTTTCTCTCTCTCTTAAAGGAAGTCTGCTGCCACAATGGTGTATGGTACTTTGATATCTCTAATCAGGAATTTTCTAGATTTCATATTTTAAATATATAGCCAGTGACCCAGAGCAATAAAATATCCCAAATCCTATAAAACATCATTTACAAAATAGAAAATCAACTTATATTCCTCTTTCATTTCACTTAAGTGTCAACTGAGCTGTCAACAAATTCTAGTGTCATGGTCTACTTACCCGCTCCAGGTAGAGCATAAAGATACATAATTTATTGGTTTTGTTTCTAAGCCAAATAAGTCACATCCTCAACCATTTGTATGTCAGCCACAAGTACAGCCATTGTTTATTATTTGAGCTTATTTTAGTAGTTTCCAGTCTTCCACATTTGTAGATGGTGAAATTAAGGAATTTCAAGAAAATTAAGGAATTTCAGGAAAATTACATAAGAGAATTGTAAACTAGTTTATGGAATTCTGTTTCTACCAAAGTATGCAGCATATAATGCATATTATGTTAAGCTAGTTATTATATCTATATATGTTTTTACCTTGTAGTCATTCTAGCACATGTCATTCCTTCATCATTGAATAAAGGTTTTTTTTAGTCAGCTCTGTGCCTGGAACTATGCTAGAAGCTGTGCAGTGCAGTTTGTGTTTTCAAGAAGCTTACAGTTAATGAAGAGAAAAAGAGAAGTAAAAATAATATCTACAAGTGTCCTTACAGAGGAAGCAACAGATAGCATTGGAAGGGCAAGCAAGTGATTCCTAATGTAGGCAGTAAGAGCCTGGTGATGGGAAATTGAGGTAAAATACATCTGATTAGGGACCAAATTTAGAGTTAATTATGAGTTCCTGGTTCCATTATGGTATCACTAACAGATGAGAAAATACAAGGATGGCTGGGAGGGTGTATAGTTTGGAGCAGGAAGTGAGAATAAATTTGAGTAGTCCATTCCTGGATGTTTTGTGTTTTTTATTAGCTGGAGTACATGTAAGTGTAAAAGTCCAGTGAAAGAATGGTAGTTACGAATCATGAAAGGATACTGTAGCAATTATGCATGTGAAGGAATCAAAAGCCATAGAATTGCTTAAAATTAATAGAAATTAACTGTCAGTTTGCCTTCATTTCCTCCATTTACCACCTGATTGATTCTGATCTTAACTTTTAATGCTCCTCTTTTTAACTTCAGACACTTAATGTGCACTTTTAAATATTTTTGATCATGTGTGACCTTATTCTTCAATTGATATGAAGTGGCCTAAATTCTGTAAAGTGTAAATATAGCACTAAACTAGACTATAAGAAATTAGGGAATAAGAGCTGTTAGAATTTTTTTCTAATTTAAAAAAAAATCAATTTTAAAAATTTAAACCAAAATTGTATAAGGTCACGGGCAAGGGCGTTACAGTTTTTTTTTTTTTTCTCATGGTGAGTATTGTTTTGAACAGTTATACAGTAGATTTCATTCACTGATTCTTTTCAAATGTCTCAGTTTAGTCAGAGGCCATTAAATAAAATAAGTCTAGTGAAGTCCAAGTCATGTGGTCCAAGTATTCAGTCTGCTGGTTCTCTGGATTGATCCAAAGCCTTTTTGATATTCTAAGAAGTCTTTAAACTACAATTTCCCTCAACACAGTGTTTTTATTTTAATACCAATTGACACTAAGTAGGACAATTGGTAATAGTTTAGGTAAAGTAAGGATATGTTTGGTACTATCACTAACAAAGCTATGTTATGAAGAACAATAGTAAAGCTTATTAAATGGACTTGATCTTTCAGGATAGAAGATACTCAACTTTTGAAGATAAAAGAGTTACAATTCAGTTATGAATCAACAGTAGTTTTCTCTCTATATCTTTTTTTAAATGAAGAGGAACTACTCATTTTACTGTAGCTTTGGGTTATTATTTTCAAATGCACTGAAGGGAGTTATTTTCTTCCTTTAGAGCAAGACTTTGTCAGATTCTGAGCCAGAAAAGCATAGTGGTGTTATGGCTAAGGATTGAGAAGATGTAGTATAATAGGGATGCCTTGCCCTCATCCAGTGAATTTATAAGCAATTACAGGTGCCAGCCACTGGGATCTTGAGTAAAGATAGTACTTGTGTCTGTTACATATTGTTTTTTTACTGGTCCTGAAAATGGTACTGTTGCCAAGTTTCAAGGTAGCATTTTGAAGCCAAAACCATCACCTTGTTAATGCTGAGCCCTCCTGTATGGTTGGCACTTAAATTCAGAAATTTAAGCCATACTTAGAACAATAAAAAAAGAATATTTTTCCTTTATAGGAAAGGTAGTACACATTACAAACACATATTGGAATTATTTTTAGCACTGCTCTTTCTAGAATGCAGAGTGTTAAGGTAAAATTTAAAAAAAAACACACAATGTACACATATATGCATGGCCAGTGATACTTCGCTAATGCATGCTGGTAGAGCTTTTCTGGTTATTTATAACCAATGTTCATTCTGATTGGTCAGAGGATCTCTTCTGATTGATTAGTTACTCTCATCTAGACTTTGTAAAAATTTTAGTATTCCCTGTGATTATCTAAGCACTTGAAGGGCATTCAAGTGGGGAGCAAGAAAGGTTAGTAGAGTTTCTATTTATAGATTTCTGGGCAACTTAGGACATTTATAGTTTATGTTTCTTTATCTAATTGTCTAAATCCTACACTATAATTTCTGATGCAATTTAATCGCTCACTTTCATAAAACTTTCCTTGTGTTTTTCCATATAATGTGTATCCATTTTTATTCCAAATACAAAATAGATTATGTTACCTTTACATTTTTTATACCAGGAATCATTGTCCAGGTTGTAATAGTTATGATTGTCACTCCACTCCATGTGGAGTGTGGTTGTACTGTACATTAGTTCATTTGTGTATCACCACGGGTCGATATTGCTGTGGTATTTTATTTCACTTTATTGAAACTAGGAACTAAGCAGGGAGAGGTAAAGGAACTTTCCCAAAGCCCAGATTCTCTATGAATGTCAATTTAAATGATGTTTAGATATAACTGAAATAATATAAATGTTGTATGTTACATATTTTCTGGGTTAAAGAGTCCTTTTTGAAAGTGGACCCTGCAGTATAAACCTCAACTGTAATATTTTTTGGAAAAAACAAAAATATTCCCAAGTTTTGAGCAGCTTCCTCAGACAGAAAGTCTTGCAGCATAATTTAAAAGTGGAGATACAGAAGTCAGACATATCTAAGTTTGGGTGCTTATTTGGCCATTTAGTAGACAGGAGATTTGGTCAAGTCACAAAATCTCTCTAGCCTCCCATTATGAAATTATAATAGATTAATACTGGAATTTACTTCCTATCCAGTAGTAAAAATTTCCAGAGATGACATCTCAGCTTGCACTCATCCTGACTCATCCTAGTGCTCAAAAGATGTTAACTGTCCTTCCCTTATCAGGTTCACATTTGGAGATCATTCTCCATTTGTAATATGTGGGCAACATGCATTATTATGAAGGGAAGCTGGTTCATAGCTTTTGTAAAGTTATAAGCGGTAGTCCCTCATCTCTCCTTTTAAGCTGCAGACAGTTCTGGAAGAATATCTTATAAGCAGGGGAAAGAGGAGAGGGCAGAACCCAGACCAATGAAGTACAGGAGTCTTTTTCAGATCCTCCTTAGCTTTCAGAGTTCTTTTGTTATTTATTTATTTATTTATTTATTGACAGGCAGAGTGGAGAGTGAGAGAGAGAGACAGAGTTCTTTTGTTATTTTACCTGAATGTTTTGAGAACTCCTAACTAAAATAACTGTTACTCACAATTCTGTTCCAGGCCGTTTCTTTTCTTGTAAATCGTTTGCTTTACACATTTAATCTGAGACCAAAATTTGAGAGGGATTTAGTTGGTTATATGAATAACAGAGTGGGAATACGGCTTTCTAGGCTGGGGAAGTAGCACAGCCAAAGGAACTGAAGCAAGGACGCATTCTGAAAATTGAAGCTATTTCAGTAGTGCCAGTAGCCAGTGAGTCAGGAGAGGTGGCTATGGTAAGAAATGATCCTTTTATCCTGAGTTCCTTGAGATGGTGTTTAAGAGATTTCAGAGTAGGAATGATATGATCCAGTTTATATCTTAAAAAACTCATTTGGCGATTGTGTAGCTAATGATAAGACTATGTCAAGACAAGCTGAAAGAGTACAATGGAATGTTGTGTGTTCTGGGCAGGAGGAAGTGGTGACCTAAAAGATCTGGTGACAACTGAACTGGAGGTTATAAAGTGAAAGTTTGGGGATGACCTAGGTGAAAATCCAAGAGATTGTATTTTATTATCCTTCTATGTTTTTATTATGTTTTACACTGCCATCTGCATAAGGTTACAATATTTTCCCATCTAAGTAAAGCAGATGATTTACTATAAACTGTAGACTATATACTATATTAGTGTATAAGTTATATCAAGTTAGAAATATGGGGGTCACTCACTGTAGATGACAATTCCTCTTGTTAAAATATTTTTTCATTTCACTGATTCATTCACTCATTCAATGGATATTTAAGTGATTCAGATAAAAACCAATTTATATTATAAAATTGATGTTATATTTTTCTATTGCTTATTTTCCATATAACTAACAAAAAAAGTTCTCTGGAGAAATGGTAATCTTGATTTTATGCTGGGTATTTCCTCACTATTGGTTTTTAGATTTAATAAACTAATTTTATTTATTTCTCTTAGTTCCTTTTTTCAAGTGAATAGTGATATGTATCAGGATGTTTTTCTTCAGAACTTGAACTGAGGTTTGGAAAAGGTTAAGTATCAGGCTCAACCCACACTCTGTTAATTTTTGTGTTTTCTCAATAGAAAAAAGAGAAAGCTTCTGTCATGATACAGAACAATGCGTATGCCGTGGCTGTTGCCAATTATGCCCCGAATCTTTCAAAAGACCCAGTTCTCTCCACTATCTCCAAGAGTGCAACCACGCCAGAACCCAACAAGAAGCCGGAAAACAAGCCAGCGGAAGCCAAGAAAACCTTCAACAGTGTTAGCAAAATTGACAGAATGTCTAGAATAGTTTTCCCAGTTTTGTTTGGTACATTTAATTTAGTTTATTGGGCTACATATTTAAACAGGGAACCTGTATTAGGAGTCAGTCCTTGATTCTGGATCCAGGTTTTCTTTGGGATGTATAGCAACATTAAATATGGTTTGTTTTACTGTAAACAGTCTGACTAATAACTGCTAATTTGTGAAGCCAAAATGTATAGTATGTATATACTGATACAGCTTACCAGTAGACCTTTAATGGAGATATGCATTTGCTAACTCGTGGAACTGTGGGCAGAAAGTACCCCATGCCAAACGAGCCATTGCCTTTTTAAAAGATTTGCCCTAGGATGAACTGATTTATTTCCTACTCTAATAGTGATAAAAGTGTAAATCCTTTATCAGCCTTTATGGACCCTTTTGATTTAGGTCTTAAATAGACGAACTTTCTTCTGTTACCTAAATGTGATGGAATATATAACATCATTCAATGATGAACTGTTCTAAATAGCAGAATCTATTCACAACATCAGTTATATCCATGAGTGCTTCAGATCCCTGCTAGTAAAATTGGAAGCTTGGCACATATAAGAAAAACTAGAGATTTTAAATCAGCTTTTAACTGTTCTGTATAGTGTCTATAACCATGTACATATTACAGCATGACTGTACTTATGTTCAGAGACAAGATATTAATTATGCCTATGATTTAGTGACTTTTGGAATGTCATGGTCATTACATTTTTAGCTTAAGAATTTATTTGAAAGTATTTATTTGAAAGTATTCATTGAAATCCTACAATTTATTTCAATCATTGGAAACAACCTTAAATTCTAAGATTTTACTCTCTCCAGGTATGTGTTGTATTGAAATTGATCAGCTAAATTTTATTGGTGCTGGAGACTGGAAAAAGCATCCAGTTGGTTGCTGTGGAGCAACATTCATAATGGATCAGAAAATTGTGCCAAAAACTCCCACTGATGAGAATCCATAGGTGTCCTGGACTCCAGATGAGCACTTATCTGATTCTCCTCTTTCCTGTTTACTGCAAATTTTGCCTTAAGGCTTCTTTTCATCAGGACTCAGAAGCCACTAATTATAAAGGAAAGGGCAGTTAATTGGCACATTTTTCTGTCTGAAAGCAGCTCTTTCAGATATGAATTAATGTAAATCTGCTTTTGTAAATTGCAACTTTAAATTTCACTGACTCAAATTTACAACAGCTTTATATACCAGAAGTGGTTTTGGTAAGAGTTGAACATTTTTAAACTGCAACTTTAAAACATCACTCTCAGATTGTGGGTTATTTCACATGCACAAACATGAACACATGCACACAAACAGGTAAATTAGAAACCACAGTTTTCAATTTTATATTATTACAAATGATTAATGAATAAATTCATTTTTCTTTGAATATTTAAAAATACTCTTTATGCCCCTGATATGGTAATAAAAGTTAACAATTGTATATCGTGCTAGATTCAAAGTTTTTGGCAAACCTAAAATACTTTTGATTGACATGTACATTAGCAGTTATTAGTTGACTTTTACTAATAGATACACCTTTCTGGTGGTGTTTTGTAGAAACATAAGTAGTCAAATAGTGGCATTTTCTGCAGTTTTGTACAGTATTAAGTGTAGTGCATAAATAGATATGTTCATAAAATCAATAAAAGTATCTTATGGAAAGTAGCAAAATCTCAACAAAAATTGCAATTCCTTACCTCCTTTTTTTTTATTCATTTTATTTGTTTTAATGTGATTCTATTATGTGCTTTGCATGACTGTATTATTATCAAGGTCACAAATGCATCTTATCACCAGATTTTGTCTTGAAGACAGACTTGACGTTAAACATTCCCTCATAAAACAAAATCCATTATCCTTAATAAAATAAAATTAAACTTGTTACATGAGCCAATAAATGTATTTCTTTAATTCCCCTCCATAACACCCTCTTTGTAATCTCAATAGTTTTAAAAAGTGCACTTTATTCATACACTGAAATAGAAGATATCCTATTTTCATAAACATTAAATATAGCACTGCTCTTAGGGAAGTGTGCAATAGTATGTGAAAGTATGCTTGAAGGCAAGCAATAAAAATGCTGTCTATGGTATGTATTACTAAACACTTTAAGGAGATTTTCCTTGTAAGATTTTCATTTCCTGCTTAATGTCTAACAATGAATTATACAATTATAAATATGTACATATGTAAAAATAGTTGTAAATAAAAGTTTCTGTAGGATAACAGAAAAATTCATCTATTCGTTGGGCAGAGGGCTGCGACTGCATTCATGGCATCAGTTTTATGATTGTTTATGGCAGATTTGCGAGGAATTTTATTGTTATGATTGTTATTCTTCAATTGAATCAGAGGTTTTAATTTCAACTGTTAAAGTCTCATTTGAGCATTCTGACAGTTCATATTTTCCAATAATATAGATCAGGACTTATTATTATTTCTCTAAATTCGGTGTATTTTTTGTGCTCTTCTTATTCTGCTAAAGGTTAGATAAATTAAAAGGAGCTTTTGTCCTTGCTGGAGACAGGAAGGTTGCTCCATGGCAAAGGATTCTAAATTATAAACCTGATTCATTACAGTTATTTTCCATTTTATAAGCCTGATTAAAAACACAAAATAAAAATGGTATGTGTTTATCATATTACATCCCAGTTTTCAGGAAGCACTAACAAAAAATTACACTTATAATATGCAGTTGAACAGTGGCATAGGAGTTATGGTCTGTACAAAATGTAGATAATTACACATGCATTCAAAGAAGTATAAGCTCATTAATGTATAGCAAATACTGTCATCCAACTAATATTTTTTACCTCCTATTTTGTGTTATGTCCTGGAGTTGTTGTTAGTATCATTCATCTCACACCTACAGAATTCAGTCAAAAATCAAAGTGCATCTCATTTCTATTGATAAAGACTTAACATCAGAGACTAAATGAAATCTGTATTTAAATGTGACTAAAGGAGTTGTTTAATGAGCTTTGATACTACTGGTATGTCAAGATGGTGGCTGTTTTGCTCTGTACTGCCATCTATGTTCGCATTTGATTATAGAAATGGAACTAATACAGCCATTTAATATATTTTTTAAAGTCTTCAGTAAGTTTTAAATAGCAGTCTATTGTTCAAAAATGTTTTCAAGGGTCTCTCTATTACAAACTTACCTCGGGTTTGGATACGTGATTCCCTTGATCCATGTTTCTAATTTTATATTTTTGCTAAACTCATAGTTTATTTTAAAACAACATGGGAACTATTATTTCACTCTTACTTTTCCTTTGTTAAATATATTTAGTAAGATATAGCTCCTTGTATTCTTTCTCTATATTCTTATAGGTAGACCAATATCTCAAATGCTCTCTAGTGTCACTTTTTGTGTTCCTGGTTGAGGAAACTCAACTATCCCATGATGTTACCATGGAGCCTAGAAGAGCACCAAAACTCTCTAAATACTGTATTGGGGCATGGCTTGACATCATCCCAATGAGAGAAGAGAGGAGGTTGCTCAAGTCATCTTTTGCATTGTCATGGTTTTTCAGCATCTATTAAGGGTTTGTTCCATTTTCTTCATACTTAATATCTTTAGACATACTTCTGTGAAACATAGAAACGTGTATTACTTAATTTGAAATCTGGGTCATATTAATAGGTTTACTAAGCAAGTCATTCCTGTTATTAGTCTCTGGCACACCTACATCCATTGCATACTACTAAGACAATTACCTATAGTTTTTCATATGAAAAAATTCAAAGTAGTCACCAGCTAGCCCATTACTGTCCTACAGTGCAATTTTTTTTAATCTAAAGTCCCAAGGAACCTTGTGTTTTCCTTTTATTAATTTATAGTATTTAGGGTTGTAACATTTAAACTGGGTTGGGTTGCAGTTATTTTTAATATATGCATGCTTAGGAATCACAACACTGTACTAAAATTATTTGTAACAGCGTGAACAAGAAAAATTACAATATTTTTATGTATTGAGTAATTATTGCATTAAAATGAAAGTCATTTAATAAAATTAATTCCATAATCTTTTGATATCAAAATTTCTATTAAAGATATTAATATTTTTCATCAATATGAAAGAGCTTCTATTTTCATTAAATTCAAAGAGAAAAATAGGAAAAGAGATATCAAGGATAAGACCCCACAGGGAAAATAATGCTGATGCTAATTAAACCGAGTGAAGCATTTTCCCTC
Source organism: Oryctolagus cuniculus (assembly GCF_051225735.1). Lineage (NCBI taxonomy): Eukaryota > Metazoa > Chordata > Mammalia > Lagomorpha > Leporidae > Oryctolagus > Oryctolagus cuniculus. The sequence goes on along the minus strand of NC_142868.1, from coordinate 39,487,601 downwards.
TTTAACTCCTAAGAAAGTTGATAAACTATAAATGCAGGTGAATATAAAACATGATTCGATTGCAACAGTTAGATGGGCTAATATGTAATTGGATCAGATCCCTGCTGGAAAGAGTAAAAAGTGAGTCCCTTTAGGATTGTATAGGATGTGAGTTTTTCCCTGCAAGCTGTCCTTAGGAAGACAAAAGTACAGATCCCACCATTCAGTGTTTCTAGTTTATCATGAGAATAGAAATAGCCTATCCAACCCTTCTGATGCCTTTTTGTTATATCCTGAGCAGGCTAGACAGGATTGGGATTCCTGCCTTCTGACGGGTTTTGTCTCCACTTTTTGATTGACTAATCCCTGAATTGACTCCACTTCCACCTGTTTCTGGGGTCTTCCTCTCTTGGAGCCCTCTGCTGGCTGCTGCAGCAGGAGGTTTCTGACTTAAATAAATCTTGCTTTGGTCACTGTCTTGTGTGTGTGGAAATTCTTCTGAGACAAGAACCGAGGTTGCCTTTCTTAGCCACTGTATTAGTTGTTGACTACTACAATGTTGCAGGAAAACTGGTGCAATGAGTCCGGGTGTGTGTCCTGTTATGTATGGTAATTTATGAGACCAGACACAATGTGAGAGTAGAAGAAGTGAAATTTTATGTAAGTAAGAAGAAGAGAGATTCCTAACAAAAGGAGGGGTTGGTAGAAAGACCAAGCTACTGAGGTCCCACAGCCTAGGAGTGCTTTTATGTCCTTAACACGTTTTCTCAAGGACCAAAGGTAGTGGTTACATAGTAGTTACTGTGAAGGCCTGGGTTTTGATTTTAAGATTCATTGTATTTATTTGAGAGACAGAATTACAGGGAGGGAGAGAAAGAGGCAGAGAGAGAGAGAGAGAGAGAGAGAGAGAGAGAGAGAGAGAAGTCTTCCATCCACTGTATATTCCCCAAATGGCCACAATGTCCAGAGCTGGGCCAGGCACAATATCCAGCTCATGGGTGCAGGGGCCCAAGTACTTGAGCCATTTCACTCTGCTTTCCCAGGCATATTAGCAGGGAGCTGGATCAGAAGTAGAGCAGCCAAGATTTGAACCTGCACCCATATAGGATGCCAGTGCTTCAGGTGGCAGCTTAACCTCCTAAGCCACAGTGCTGGCCCCTGGGGGGGCAGTTTTAATAGAATACATTATTGCTTGTTTTTATGGAAACTTGGATCTTGTTATCAAAACCTAGATCTTGTCATCGTTGATAAATATTTGTTAAAAGGGGCTTGCATCCTGTTCTGTATAGTGTGTGTGCTGTCAAGGAGCTTCGGCCTGGTGTTAGTCTGGACTGCTTTTAGTCCCAATCTCCCTCACTGTCACAATATGCATCATGGGGCTGGTGTTGCGGCATAGCAGTTAGAGCCGCTGCTTCCCGTATGGATGCTGGTTCTATTCCAGCTGGCTGTTCCTCTTCTGATTCAGCTCCGGGTTGGTGGCCTGGGAAAAGCAGTGAAAGATGGCTCACGTGCTTGGACTCCTGCCACCCACATGGGAGAATTGGGAAGAAGTTCCTGGCCCCTGGCTTTGGCCTGTCCCTGTCCTGGCTGTTGTAGCCATCTGGGGAGCGAACCACCAGATGGAAGATTCTCTTTCTCTCCCTTCCTTTCCCTCTCTGTCTCTCCCTCTCTCATTGTAACTCTGATTTTAAAATAAATAAATACATCTTCAAAAAAAAGCAAGATGATGAAAATACTAAAGAAGATAAAGTTCATGTGAAAGTCATTTAGAATGGTAATGATAAATTATTCAGTCCATTTTTCATTATGTGAAATCTTGTGAAAATTCCTAATTATCACCATATTCAGGTCTCTGTGTCTCCCATTTTCAGTTGATATATATTATTTGTGTTTGTTTATATAAAGAACATCATCTTTTATAACTAATTTATGCTTTACACCATGTTGAATTTAATACATAACATTAGTTAATATTTCCAGTATAGAAGATCAATGATCAGGTCTATCTTTCTCTTTATAGTAATATTCCTAAAGAATATTTAGTAACACCTTAGCTTTGTACATCTGTGGAGTGTGTATGTGTCTATGTGTGTATGGGGCAGAGGTTACCAAATACATACAAAGTAACAATTTGAGAAATCCAGATAAATTTATAAAATCTAAAATAATTATTTAATTAATGGACCCAGTCACATGGTTACTGTTAACTAAACTAGTAATTAACATTGTTGACACAGTGACTTTTTCAGTCAATCCACAGTAAACTTACTAATTGAACTCAAGACATACATATGTTTATACAGACCTTGCCTATAAAGATGTATACATGTTTCCCATGTATTTCTAGTTGCTTTTTAAACCTTTAAATTAAAAATGATCTTAAAATAATACTTTGTAAGATAAGACAGAAAAATCTTTGAATTATAAGCTTCTTAAAGAATTTTGTGAAAGCTCTTTAAAAAATTAAATATCTGGTTAATCACTTGCAAGTACCAAGTCATCTATATTCATTACTAGTTGGTTTCATATCTTACCTTTTGAATTGAAATGATTCTGTGTGTATTCTTATTGTGAGTCATCATAGCAATCACAGGAGCAAGGATAGGAGCCTCAGAGCCATTTAGCTCCTTGCCTGAAAGCAGATCCAATTTACGAAGGACTCCCTATTCCCTGCCTTCTTTCTCAAACCACTCAATCCCGTTTCCTGTATTCTTCCCCACTCCACTCTCTGCATTCTTTTCCAATCAATGGGCTGCTGAGAGGAAGGCCCACAGAGTTTGAAAGCCTTGAAAAGCTAGCTCAGCTCTGGCCCCTACATGTCCCTTAGCTGGCTTATGTTATACAAACCTAAGACATATGCTATACAAACCTAAGACATAAGACATAAATTCTTGCTGTCTGACACATGCTCGTCCTGTGTGCATGCCAGTTTTTAGCCACCTCTGCAAATGTATTCCCTTAGATAAACTCACTTTGGATATGAATTTTTAACCTGTCTCCTCTATGTTCTGTCCTTCTTTCCTTACATAATCACTGTGTGATTCTTAAAGTTCTGGAAGTCTAGATTTCTATATAATGTACCAGCACACAGGTCTTAATATAAATTGTAGGGAAAGTTAAAAAGAACTAACAAGAATTATATTTTATTACTTTAATTCAAATTTCTATTCATACCCTTTTAGGAAAATGCATCCAATAAAGACTACTAAGTACATTTCTATATAACAAAACCAAGAAAACTGTATAGTACAGCCATCAAGATTGCATATTTGTAACACTAGCTATTCACTGACATAGATTATAATTCAGTTTCCAAAAGTACATTACATTTTTTGTCCATCATTAATGATCATGCATTTTTAAAATACTTAAAGTTTATTAAGTACATTCTAATTTTCTTTTCTGATGTTTCTAGTTTGTTGGTGGTCGATAGATTTAGTTTTCATTGCTGTATTGTTGGTTTCATGGCATTTAAACTCACTGAACTTTTAGGATTATGTTCTGGTTTTATCAAATATAGTTTTGTGAATCAGCATTTATAAAAGAAGCAGACATTGTTCCCAAAGAAATAGCATTGATGGGACTGTACTTGTTCAATAGCTTGGTATGAAAATTTCAGTTTTTTATGAATCATTTTAGAAGTCTTACTTTACAATGCAAGCTGCCAAGCTGAAGGCTTATATGTTAGAAGAATATTAATACCTACAACAACGTTTATTTGTAAAAACAAGTAGTATAAGGAACTGAAACAAAGGAGTTAAGTGTAGAATTAGTTTAGACATAATGTTTTATACATTTGTCCCCAATTTATTCAATTTTGAAGTATACAACACAGTAGTTAAACCATACTCTGTGCTTTAAATCCAATGTAATGTGTAAAGAAATTTCAAGTGTTAACAGAAAAGTAAAAGTGAAATTAAGCTGTTGAGTCACAATTTTTAAGAATTAAAATTTACTGTAACTCTTTTATTTCCTGTAGGTCCTAGGTGTCTCTGTCATACCTGATTTTAAGTTTGTTGATATCCTATTTGTATTCATAATGTACCTGAGCAAATACAAATGAAGTTTCCTGGACTTCAGACTTGAGGAGTGTGACCATTCATGAAATAATCCCACTGGAGGTGATACACATGGAAACTTTAAAAAGCTTCAATTCATTGGTAAATTAGAAAAGAAGAAAAAACCAAAAGGAAAAAAAAGGACTGGAATATTTTTCCTTGCTACAAATTAACAAGGAAATTACATGCTTAAAGAAAACTCACTGAAACATTGATACTAAACTTTGAATATTCATAGTATGTGAAATTTGAAATTTTCTGGGTGACAATATACTTCCTTGGCAGGTTTTATGGTTTGAGAAAATAATTCAGGAGCTAAAAATATTTGTAATTTGTGACATTGTATTTGGGAAAGGCCCCTAGTTTTTACATATGGAAGACAAGTTGATCATTATTGAATGTATCATTTGGCTTGTTGTTTAAAAAAATCCTAATTAATTACATACAAATTAATGCTAAACATCTTTTTGTACTTATTAAAATCAATTTAATCATATTCTATCTGAAAATTGTGTTTTTTAGTACTCTAAAAACTTAACAACAATTGCATTTATTATAAACGTGGCTTTTTATGTTGGGATGTGGTATCATATTTTGAGATAGCAGTGTGAAATAATAATAGTTGATTAAATTTCTTTTTTTAAATAAAAAGCTATAGAATGACAGGAAAAGTATAAGCCAGCCTGAAATTTTTCAAGGGATCATAAATTGCTATTGTAGATCTCTTTAACACTTCAAGAAAATAGTGCCACAGAAAAACTCAATTCACTCAGAAAACCAAATATCTTCTATCATAAAAAGTGCCATATCTATAAAACCATTACATAAAAAAGTAAGATTCTCCTTTCTGAGTTGACTCATATTCAACATTCTATTTACAAGTCCAGAAATAACCTTAATTAAATCCTACAAAAGACAAAGTGAACTGATGAAATCACATCCTCAATCACTGAGATTTTTTACTAGAAGAATCATTAACGTGGCATATACTCATGGGGAGACTCAGCAGGAATGGTGATGTGTAGAAACAAGAAGTCAAGATATTTTCTTTCTCTTAATGTTTTTTTTTTTTTTTTTTTTTTTGAAATGCAGAGTTACAGACAGAGAACAGGAAGCAGAGAGAGAGCGAGAGCGAGAGAGAGAGAGAGAGAGAGAATCTTCTGTTGATTCATTCCTGAAATGGCTGCAAAGGCTGGGACTGTCCAGAGCAAAGCCAGGAGCCTGGAGTTTGTCCAGGTTTCCCATGGAAGCGGCAGGCTCCCAAGCCCTTGGGCTCTCTTTTGCTGCTTTCCCAAGCACATTAGCAAGGTGCTGGGTTGGAAGTAGAGTGGCCAGGCATCCATTTGGGATACCAGCGTCACACTCAGTGTTTTAACCTACACATCATGCTGGCCCTGCAGAGACCTTCATGGACACAATTCTCCTGAATCATATTTCTGCAAAGCTGTTCAGCAAAGAAACTCACTGTTTTTGTTGTAGACTCTATTTTCAAATATATTCATATAGGACAAACCTTAGAAGAAAAGACAACAACATAGTCTGATTATTGACAGTCTAGTATGATTAATGTCTCATTCTGGGAAAAAGCAAGGCAAGCTTTCTGCCCATTTCAAAAGATTCCTTTTCCCTAATCTTTGCCTTTCATTGAGTCAGATGCCCAAATAAATCTGAAAAATGAAGATGTAAAACCTCTAGGCCCAGGAACAGAAAAATGTGCTCAGAATAGATTTGGATAGACGTTGAGAATCATCCCATGAGAATTTTCATAATTCATTGATTTATTTATAATCTAAAAGAAATAAAATGTGTCCCTCATAATTACATTTTTTTAAAAGTCAAAATTTGTTAAACTGGTCTCTTGAAAATTAAATAGCTAACAAACATAAAGGAAAATATTTCACCTATATCTCTATTCACTTCATAATAACACCCTGAGACTACAAATGCTGGTAGATGCTACTCCAAATGCAGTTTAAAGTCATGTTTTGAGGCTATGAATGTAAACTGGGATGAAACAAAGTGATTTGATATTAGATATTAGATTTTTATGTAAATATTTTAAAGAACTTTTAACTTCAATGTTGCAGAACGACTAAGAAAAGAAATATGATTATGGGAAATGAAGCATATCTGCTGAGAACAAATAGTGTATGATATTATCAGCAATCAGTAGTAGTTCAAGTTGGTTTTGGTCTTTAGCTGTTATATAGATCTAGAGTGAAGAGTACGTTGAAAAGACAAGGTTAGACTTTGAAAAAAAATGTAGAAATTCTTTTCTTTCACAGTTTAATTTCTTTAAAATTCTTGAAATTGGAGAACTGTTTAAGGAATTGAAGGATGAAATGCTTTAGAAATGTACGCTGAGTAAATGTGATAGAAAAATGCCCAGAATTACAGACATCTACAAGCTACAATACATAGGCAAGGAAATGCTGTACCAGATACATTTCCAGAACTGTTATGTAACAATTTTGTGAGTAGTGAAGAGATAAATTAAGGGCATGGTACATTCTGTCCCTCAGAAGATACACTGTGAAGTGCTTTCATGAGGATGACAAGGGAAGAATTGAATGCATGAGAAGTGAGTATTTTGTGAACCAAAATATTGACAAAGAAAGAAAGAAAAACTCTTGGGGAAAGGAACAGAGCTATGGGAGACAGGTGATTTTTTAACATCAAATTCAATTTCTTATAGAAATATAAGAGAGAATGAAATGTGAGGCAACTCTAACATTATAATTAGAAGAAAATCTATAACAATCACTTTTGCAAATATTCTAAAAATGACAGTGGAAAAGGTTTTTAAGCAAATAATTTTCAGGCCTATTGAAAAGATAATGGAGTGTGTAGTTCTCTCTTGGCACAGAGAGCAGCTCACTTTGTCCAGATAATTACAAGGAAGCAATACAGAACATTTGGGCTTCATTAAGAAAAACAGCATTCTGTCGACTGGGAAACAAGAAGCTACTAGAACAGAAAATTCAGAGAGGCACCCACATCTTGTCTATTTGCCATTTCACTTAAATATTATAGTAAATGTTTTAAATTATTCTCTTATCTCATGCTTTCTAGGAAAAAAAATTATTTTTGTAATGAATCCAGCTGTTCATGCAGGTTAAGATAATGGGATGAGTGGTTATGCAAATGTAAAGCAAACTTTCAGTGAAGAAGTTATTCATCCTGCAAAAATTGCAGTGAAAGTCAAGTAAAATATGATTTGTACTGCGGAGCCTCTGAGCAAGTAGACCATGTTGCGTGTATATACAATGCTTATGTGATGTCTATAATTACTATTTGGCTGTTTTCAGAATTACACAGTAAATTCATATATAACACATTGAACTTGGTTAAAAAGCATTTTACTAATCATATAATAAACCTAATAGTATATCTGAAGTCTAGGATTATTTGTAGCATATCAAAAATTTAGATGCTCAATTAATTTATAATCTACCCTCTCAGAGGTAGTGAAACTCAAAGAAATAAAAGTGCTCACTGGGAATTAACATAAGTCTGAAATACAGTTTAAAAGTCATGCTTAAGAGATAATATACTTATTAAATCTGATGGATTAGAACATACCCTGATTTTACATTTTAACAGTTAATAATAAAAGTTTAAATGGGATATATATATATATATATATATAGTCATCTTCTTCCAGCTCTCCCATGTGGATGCAGGAGCCCAAGGACCTGGGCCATCTTCTACAGCTGTCCTAGGCCATACCAGAGAGCTGGACTTGAAGTGGAGCAGCAGGGACATGAACCAGTGCCCACAGGGGATGCTGGCGCTGCAGGCTGTGGTTTTACCCGCTGTGCCAAGTGCCGGCCCCCATAAGTCATTTTCTAAACAGTGATTTCTACTAAGTACTAAGGGCGATTTACTCTTTCCTAAAGCTGTAAAACTTTTCTGTCTACATATCTCTTTTCTCCGTCAGCTACTCAACATTCTGAAGTAGAGCCATCTAATTGCAGTAGTTTCCAATATATAGGTGTATGTTATATCCTCAGTGCTATTCACTGTCCAATTAGTTTTTGGTCTAGTCCACTTCCCAAGTATCTAGCTAATGGACTTAAGTTACAAATATTTGAATTTTTTTCTTTTATATATAGTTGGCCTTTATATACTCTGATGCTACTGAGTTGAAATGCCAACTTACACACCTTGATTCTGTAGAATTTGATGCTCCTATCAAAGTTATGATATTGTTAATGGTCATGTGATTTTGGGTAATTATTTAACCTGTCTGGTCTCACTTTTGTCATCACGAACTGAGAATAGTGTCTAACTATACTCATATAATAATCTAATTCATATAGCTGTAACATAACTAAATTATATAACAGACAATGCGAGGTACATAGACTAATGGCTGAATGATTATTAGGAATCATTACTATTATTTTTGTTAAATCCAGTCATCAGAAGGCATTGTTACCATAAGTAATCTCTTCACAGCACTTAATTTGGGGGAATTAAGCTTTGCAAAGTGAGATGTGCAAACAAGCACCATTTTCTTCTCCTAGGTCTTGATCAACTTTTTTGGAAGTTGCTGTTAAGAAATGAAAAGACTGGGGCCAGCATTGTGGCATAGTGGGTAAAGCCACTGCCTGCAGTGCTGGCATCCCATATGGGCGCCAGTTCAAGTCCCAGCTGCTGCACTTCTGAACCAGCTCTCTCCTATGGCCTGGGAAAGCCAGTGAAAGAGGGCCCAAATTTAGGCACCTGCACTGTTTAGGAGACCCAGAAGAAACCCCTGACTCCTGGCTCTGGATAGAAACAGCTTCTGCCATTGTGGCCATCTGGGGAGTGAACCAGTATATGGAAGACTTCTCTCTCTTTCTCTCTCTGTCTCTCTCTGTCTCTCTGTCTCTGTCTCTGTCTCTGTCTCTCTCTCTGCCTCTGCCTCTCTGTAACTCTTCCTTTCAGATAAATAAATAAATCTTAAAAAAAAGTGAGGAAAAAAAAACCTGATGAAGAGATGTATAATTTGGGGCATGCTCGGGCTGACTTGCCCCAATTGGTAGAGTTGGAAACATACCAGGGGATTCCAATTCAATCCCATCAAGGTGGCATGTGCCAATGCCATCTCACTAGTCCAAGTGATCAATTTCAGTTCACAATTGATCATAATGAAAGGACTAAGAGTCAAAGGGAGCACATAAACAAGTCTAGTACCTGCTAACACTAACCGATAGAATAAATAAAGGGGAGAGTGATCCAACATGGGAAGTGAGATACTCAGCAGACTCATAGAATGGCGGATGTCCTAAATAGCACTCTGGCCTCAGAATCAGCCCTAAAGGCACTCGGATCTGGCTTAAAAGCCCATGAGAGTATTTCAGGCATGGAAAGCAAAGACACTCTGGCAAAAAGATCTCTGTGAGTGAGATCCCAGTGGAAAGAACAGGTCTTCAAAGAGGGAGGTGCCTTTCTCTGAAGGGAGGAGAGAACCTCCACTTTGACTATGACCTTGTCTAAACAAGATAAGAGTCGGAGAACTCAAGGGGCTTCCATAGCCTTGGAAACTCATGACTGGTGCATAGGGAGATTACTGATGCCATAGACAGGAGTGTCAATTTGTAAAGTCAACAACAGGAGTCACTGTGCACTTACTCCTCATGTAGGATCTCTGTCCTTAATGTGCTGTACACTGAGGCTTAATGCTATAACGAGTACTCAAACAGTATATTTCACTTTGTGTTTCTATGGGGGTGCAAACGATTGAAATCTTTCTTAATGTACACTAAACTGATCTTCTGTAAAAAAAAAAAAAAAAAAAAAAAAAAGAAAGAAATTATCAATTCCCAACTTGACTCTCACTGGGATTAAACATGACAATAGGTCTGATCTGATTTCATCATCATTTAAAAAAAAATCATCTATTATTTTTCACTTTACGTTTCTGTGTGGGAGCAAACTGTTGAAATCCTTACTTAAGGTATACTAAGCTGATCTTCTGTATATTAAGATAATCGAAAATGAATCTTGATGTGAATGGAAGGGGAGAGGGAGTGGGAAAGGGGAGGGTTGTGGGTGGGAGGGACGGTATGGGGGGGGAAGCCATTGTAACCCATGAGTCGTACTTTGGAAATTTATATTCATTAAATAAAAGATAAAAAAAAAAAAACTGATGACGAATTAAATAATGGGGAAAAACAAAGAAAACCAAAATAAACAAAAGTAACTCTCAATGAAATGTCATAAAAAACTAAAATAAATAAAAAAGAAGAAATGGTTCCTGTTTGCTTTTAAATAAGTCCCATTATCCATGACATTAGAAAAAACTCTTTGCAAAACTAGCAGCAAGCTATTATATTTTTTATTGTGGTAGTTTGATTTTAGCTGTATATTGATATATTAGAGACAAGAAAGGGTAAGTTGTGTCAAGCTATGAATATCAGAACCACAGTAATAGATGATGCTAATCTTGCTCATGGGTGTGTTAGTCCTTGTATTATAAACTTGATGGCTTATAAACAACAGGAATTTATGTTTCATAGTTCTTGTGGCTCGAATCACAAGATCAGTGTGCCAGTGTTGTCAAGTACTGATAAGGGATTGCTTTCTGGTTCAAGGATAGTCTTCTCACTGTATCCACACTTAGACCTCCCTTCAGTCTCTTTTATAGAGCAGTAATTACACTCACGAAGGCCCTACCTTCTGACTTAATTATGGCTCAAAATCCTCACTTGTAAATCCCATCACGTTAATGGCTAAGTTTCAGCATATGACTTTTGGAGGGACATCAATAATCATTCTATAGCAATGAGGAATTCTTTTTCTGGTCATCTCCAGTCTCACTTTGATCACTCGATGAAGCTGATCCCACATGGTATGATTCTATACTGGATTACCATATCTTCACTTGAAGGGTTTTGGGGTATCTCCGATCATCAGGAGGTTGGATGTGTAGGCTTTGATTCCCGTGTTGTAGTTTGGGCATGAAGTTCCTGAACATCTTCACTCTGACTTAGCCTCACATCCTTCTCTCAGACTAACCTGATGAAAAGGTCTTCACTCTCTCATCGCCTCACCATTCAGCCTATACCTTCTTGTTTTCTTATCAAGTTGTTCCATTTTCTCTTTCTTGCTCCATAGTTTCTTATCAAAAATAGCTAACATTTATAGAGCCAGTTTTACTTTGGCAGGCGCAGCACCAAGAATTTTATATGAATCTACACATTTAATTGTGACACATAATGTGTGCAGGCACTAGTATTATGTCCATTTTATTCCTGGGAAGGTAGAGACAGTGTAGTGAGGCCACTTTCTCTGCCACAACATCATGGAAAGAAAAAGAAGGGACAACTTTACCAATATGCATCAGAAATGATCTTTTTTTCACAAAAGAAACAATTATATATTTGAAAAGCAGGGTTACAGAGAGAGGGGAAGAGAGAGAGAGAGAGAGAGAGAGAGAGAGAGAGAGAGACAAGAACTTCCATCCTTTGGCTCATTTCCCCAGTGGCCTCAAGGGCCAGGGCTTGACTAAGTTGAACCCAGGGGCTATGAGCTCCATCCAGGTCTCTCATGTGGGAGCCAGGGCTCAAGATGCATTATTGCAGAACTGGATTGGAGGTGGAACAATCAGGATTCGAACCAGCACCCATATGGGATGCTGCCATCACAGGCAGAGACTAAACCTGTGCCACAATGCCAGTCCCAGAGATCATCTAAGGGTGTAAAAATTCTGCTTTTACACATACATGATATAGATGCTTATTTGTGGATTTTGTGATTGCTTTTGAGTGGGTCTGTAAACTAGTAATATATAAATGGGGCAGGGGAAAATGTCTGGAGGGAATATACAGAGAAAACCTAGATACCTAAATGAATGCTTTAGGGTAAAATGCAAGAACAACTTATTAGAATTTCCACAAATGATACTAGATTCTTTAAAAAGCAGTCATGATCCATGAAATATCCTGAATTGTACTATTTTGTCCAAGGGCTGACTATGATATACTATTTGCTGCATCTTCATCTTTAATGAAAGTTTGATATATTGATCAATGTCAATGCAGCCAATTCATTTAGCTGTATTATTGGAAGTTGTTTTAAATATAGTGATAATATTTAAATGCTTTGTTCTTACACATAGCTTTGTATTAGACCCTCATGATTTAATTGTATAGATATATGGAAGTCACAAAAACCTGGGAACAGACACTAATGAGATGATCTAATGTTTTGTTTAATAGCAATTCATATTATCTTACAGTACAATGAAAGAAAATCTTCCAGTGTATAATATAAGAATCACTTTTACAGAGACACAATTGCTTATAAAGAAAATGGCTAATAAGACAAGGGCATTTGTGTTTCCCTTGAGACCTATGATTCACCCTAAAACCACTCCTTCTCAGGGAAGATTTGCAGAACTCTGTAGCACCATCATTTCCAGAGCTCCTGTGATGGATGGAGCTCTCACAACATAATGAACAGATCTGTAGTTTTACAAAAACAGTGGCCATAATTGCCCTTTCACTGTTACTTCAGATCAGAGTACTTGAATACGGGTTACATGAGGCCCCTGGTTCAGAAATCAACCCCCAAATATTCATCCTTAACATAATCAGTGCTAAAGGCCAGCTGACAAAGCCTGACTCATCAAGGAAAACATTTCAGAAGGCAGTTTGGTTCTTTCATAAGTTTTTTTTAAAGATTTTTTATTTTTATTTGAGAGGGAGAGTTTCCAACAGTGAGAGGGAGAGACAGAGACAAAGGTCTTCCTTTCGTTGGCTCACTCTCCAAATGGCCGCAATGGCCAGAGCTGCGCTGATCTGAAGCCAGGAGCCAGGAGTTTCTTCCCAGTCTCCCACATGGGTGCATGAGCCCAAGCACTTGGGCCATCCTCTACTGCTCTCCCAGGCCATAGCAGAGAGCTGGATTGAAGAGGAGCAACCTGGACTAGAACTGGCACCCATATGGGATGCTGGTGCCGCAAACAGAGGATTAACCTACTGCTCCATGGTGCCGGCCCCTCTTTCATAAGTTTTATACATTTTTGTCTCTGGAAGATATGGTCATTGTAAGTTACATGATACCCAGAATTTGCTATCCAGGTAAGTGCTTTAGAAACTTTTTTTTTAAGTAATAGTGGTGAATTTAGGAAAAACCATATCCACCTTTCTTTCTATCTTTCTATCTACCTATTCTCTATATTTACAGTGAATTTCTCATTTTAACAAAAACAGATTTGTCTTTACAGCACACAGTTGGCTGGCAGGGTTCATCACTGGATGGTTTTCACTTCATCTGCCCAGTTACCTTTATTATTTTGTTCTGTTCCATGTTGTTTTCTGCTAAGACTGTTTTTCCAGTGTGATGACGGCTGAAAGCTTTTGTGACATATGCATTAACATCTTCACGTGCATGAAAATTCTCATATCACCACCATAAAAATACGTGAGCAGCAGAGCCACCCACGCCGAAAGGTATCTTAGGCATTGACCACCTGGGATCTCACACCCACACTCCTGGTAGAAGAGAAAGTTTGCAGTCATTGTTGTTCTATGCTTTTTTCACTTTCACATTGTCTTACACCAATTCTTATTAAAAAGTAATTTATGTATGCAGTTTAAAAAATATGGCTTCTTTTTTTGAAGTATTCCTTGAATGTTGCTGTTTTCATTCAACTCCTGATTCCACTGTCTTCACATGTAGGTTCCTAGCTCATTTCATTTGTTGAATGATTCCTCTCCTTCACTCTCTGCATTCCTATTGAATCTCCATTTCTACAGAAGTTTTCTTTCTAAAATCTAAATACAATCCTCTCAGAGTACTGATGACTCTAACCATTTCACAATTAAAAATTCGAAGTAAACATAGAAGTCTCTTCATAATATGACCAGGTAAGCTATAGGTTCTCTTTTACTGCCATTTTTTTCTTTGATTTTTCCTTCAAACACTTTATTTACTATCTACAGTGGACTCTTTTCTGGCCTCCGAATGGGTTGTATGCTTTCTTTTTCTGTAAATTTCCATTTCTCCTTTCCCTAGCTTATGCCTTGCCTTCCATACGTGCCTGCTCCAAACGCTTTCAGCCTTCAAGGGACAATTTTGCTTGTATCTTTGTCCGAGATTTCCTTTTAGTTTTTCCCGGACTTAGCCTTTGTCTCCATAGAACTTTAGTTGACTCCATAGAACTTTAATTTAAATCAATTATGCTTAAAGTATATACAGCAATACCCACTGAAATAGAGTATGTTCAACTTGGATCTGATCACAGTGTGGCTTTTAGCTTTGTCCATTGTTTCTGAGACTAATAGACTATGGATGCCTGCAGTTATTTTTAAATCAGGCCTTTTATAAATTCGCAAAGTCCAGAAATCTTCATGACCTATACATGAAACTGATGTACTTTTTCTACTTATGCCTTTGATGACTATAATAAGGAAACTAAAACTTACGCCTGTTTCAAGCATCCCAATTCCTCTTGAAATGAAATTAACTCCCACGATCATATTACAATTTATGAATTTCCTTTGTCTGCAGACTTTCAACCATATTAAATTATAGTTGAATTTAAATCACTTGGCAGTGCAAATGAAACCCACCTGGGAAACACAAAGGAGATGTAGATACCCATTAATACTCACATTAGCAACCAGGACTAACCACCTCTGCACATTAAACACTACTATTTGAAAATGATTTCTGACATATGTGACTGAAGTCTTGAAAATTGTTTTGCATAAGGAAATTTTGGAAGGTATATTTTCCATGTTTTTATTAAGATTGTCTTTAAAAAATTAGCCATAAGAACAATCAAAGTGAAATGGCTTAAAATGTTTGAAAAGACAGGAACTTTTAAAACTGAAGCCTGCAGGATATCATTGAAGAGGTCAAATATATTAAAATGCAGATTTGGAGAAACATGTTAAGATTCTTTACTTAGGTTTATTAATAATATATCACAAAACATTTAGAATTAAAAGACAGATTGGAACTTGAGAGATGGATGTAACACACGTACTGAAGTGGATTTTCTTCTTATGCAGATAAATGTGGATATCTATCTCTGATATTAAAAAGAGTTCAGAATTTAGATAGTAAGATGCAATCGTTTCTCTAAAGAATCTATGAAAAATATGTTCAACTCTAATAGTTTTGTAAATTCACATATCAAGAATTTGGATATTGAAGGATGTCTATATTTTAATTAGTATCGTGTATGTTTATATTAATTACTACTGTAATCATTTGGGCAATATGATTCCAATTACCTCAAAAAAAGACCTTATTTGTAACTATTATGAACATTTCTTTCTGAAAATCATTTTATTCCTTTCTTTGAAACATTGAGAAATTTCTTATTAAATGACACTGGTTTTGTTTATCACATGAGGGGATTTGTAACGACTTTTTGCCCAGTCTTTTTTTTTTTTTTTCCTCAAGGACAGTGAGTAAAGAGCATTAGGCTTGAACACTGAGTCCTTGAGTAAAAGTAGAAAATCTTGAATTCAATCATTATACTGTTAGCCACTCATCTTCAAATTCTCTAAATGTTTTCCCAATTATTTTTGCACAATTCTTAAATTGAATGAAGTCCCACAGTCTACTGAGTTTATTATTCCTTATAGCCCATGTCCCTTTCATTCTGTGCTTTATTTTTTGTAATAAACCTCTGGCCCATACTCTCATCTTTTTGTTGTTGTTACATCATCTTCTCTGATACTCTCCTGGCAAAACCCATATCTGGTTGTATACAACTATCTGCCTCCTCTCTACTTTGATCAAAACATCAAATCCATGCTACAGAAATGTTACAGCACCTGGCAAATTACTGCAACTTTAAATCACTGTCGCCACTACCGGGAGTTACTTAGAATTCTCTGTCAGTGCTAGTTTGCTTCCTAACAAGCTTATTCTTGAAGTGGTTACTTCCAAAAAAAAAAAGCTCTGATCAGAGCTTCAGTTGCATCTTCTTCCCCAATTCTCAACTGATGACCCACCTATTTTTAACTGAAAAAATAGAACTTGTGTCTTGAGAAATTTTTCCCACAAAATATCTCTGTTAGAACTCTATCTGGTGCAAGTTAACAGTGACTGAAGTTAACAATAGCTTAAATAAGTTAGCAATATATTGATTTATGTTTGTTCAGTTTGGAAAGTAAGCAGTCCAGGGCTGATACAAGGGCTTTGATTCACAGACAGAGATTCATTTCAACTTGCTGATTTTTTAAAAAAAATTATTAAAAATGAATATTTTAAAAATAAATATATTTTATTTATTTATTTTCAGTTTTTTTGAAAAGCATAGAGACAGATGGAGACACACACACACACAGATTAATTCTATCTTCTGGATTACTCCCCAAATTCCCACCACAACTGGGAGTGGACCAGGCTGAAGTTAGGAGCTGGGAACTCAATTTGAGACTTCCTGTGCCTTCCAAGGTGCTCATTAAAAGGAAGCTGGAATCAAGCAGTGCTGGGACTCAAGGCTTACACTCTGATGTGGGACGCAAGGGTTTCCAGCTGCATCATGACAGCTAGACCAAATGACTGCCCCATCACTTTAACTTGTTAACTCTTTCTTTGCCTCTACTCCCAGAGGCATTTATTGGACTAAGATGATGGCTTCATCCTCAGTCATCAGTTCGCACTCAGCTGGAAGGAAGATTTAAGGAAAAAAGAATCGGGAATTGTGGCAGGTAACAAAGACTCTGTTTTCATTTTTAGCGCCGGGAACTAAATCACATGGGCAAAACTAGCTACCAAAGAGGTTAAATAGTATGATGATTATCCTGGGCAATGATGTTATTCAATAAATGGGGACCTACTGTAGAAATATCACTTAACTTTGCCAATTTTATTAATTTTTTGTGACAACAACTTTTAGTTTTGTGTGTACATATATATATACATACATATACACATAGGAGAGTGTTTCAAGAAGTTCGTGGAAAAAGGAACTAAAAGACTAGCTTATCTTGATGCAAACAATCTGGTGCAAAAATAAACTATTGATGCACAAAGTTTATTCACAATGTATATGCATATGCATTATGCCGCATATGCATTATGCATATGCATTATAAATAAACTTTTTTGAAGATTCCTCAAATGCATGGATTTCAAAAAAATGTTTTGCACCAAAACAAATTTACCTTTCAGTTCCATTTTCCTTGAAATTTTTTGATACATGCTGTACATATATGTACACATTATAGTTAGTTTCTATTATCTCCATTATTCCTTCCATAGATTTTCAGGTTTTATTCTTTTCATGTTTAGAGATGTTGACTTTTATTTTCTTTGAGTATTTATTCCTTCTCTAATGTTATGTTTTCCCCACCAAATTAATTTTTACTTATTACTGCATTCTGTAGGATGTGGTTTCATGTAATTATGCTCATAGTAAGTTTCCCACAAATCCCATATGGGCGCCGGTTCTAGTCCCGGCTGCCCCTCTTCCAGTCCAGCTCTCTGCTGTGGCCTGGGAAAGTGGTGGAATATGGCCCAACTCCTTAGACCCCTGTTCCCATGTAGGAGACTGGGAAGAAGCACCTGGCTCCTGGCTTTGGATTGGTGTAGCTCCAGCCATTGTGGCCATCTGGGGAGTGAACTAATGGAAGAAAGACCTTTCTCTCTGTTTCTCCCTCTCACTGTCTGTAACTCTGCCTCTCAAGTAAATAAATAAAATCTTAAAATTTATATTTTCTTTTCTGTATTAATACCATATTTTTTCCTCAAATTTTGGTTAACTTTTTTCAACCATTTATTTATTTTTAAGACAGAGAGGTAGAAAAACAGAGAAAGAGGTCTTCCATCTGCTAGTTCACTCTCTAAATGGCTGCAATGGCCAGGGCTGAGCTGATCTGAAGCCAGGAACCTGGTGCTTCCTCTGAGTCTCTCACGTGGGTTCAGGGGCCAAAGGACTTGTGCCATCCTCTGCTGCTTTCCCAGGCACATTAGCAGGGAGCGAGACTGGAAGTGGAGCAGCCAGGACTCAAACCGATGCCCATAGTGGTTGATGGCATTGTAGGCCAGGGCTTTAACATACTGTGCCACAGCTCTGGCCCTAGTTAACTTTTACAGTGTCGTCTGGCTTATATTTTCTGGTAATAAATATGGTTTTACTATTATTGATTTCTTTTAGGATGATTTCTTTGTATTTAATCTTTTCTATTTTACACAGTTTTATTTTATTTTTTCCCTGTTTATTGAATCTTGTGTTTTCTATGTTTGTGGACTTACATATTCATCATTCCAGAGTTTGTTCACTTATTCTCTTTCAAATGTCAGATATCTTTGATTTTCTTCTGAATATAGCTTTTAAGTTTAATTAGATATGTTGGAATAGTGTCCTCTATTCTTTTTATTGATTCATTTTTTTCTTAATTTCTGATCCTTGGCTGTCGCATTACTTTTTAAATAATTCCACTAGATTTGCCCTCTAGTTCTATACAGTTTTCTTGAGCTGTATCAAATCTGTTTTTAACCTCATCCATTGATGTTTTGGCTTCAATATTTGTGTATGATGTTTCTAAAATTATCTGTTATTTACGTTCGTATCTCCTTGAAATTTTTTGATGCACACTAAATTCCCAATGTTTTTTATAATTCTTTTAGTTTAAATTCGTTGTTACATAATTATTTTTATTATATAATTTTTAATGTCTTATGTTTCTAAGTATCTAAATTGGTTAGGAATGTCTCTTAGATATGTTTGTTTCTCTGACTCTAATTGTTTCATATTCTCTAATGCTTGGTAATTTTTATCATAAATTTACATATTTTTCATTTTAATTTGTGGTAATCCTGGCAGCCTGTTTGGGTATTTTTATATCAGAGAAATTTTTCATTTTCTTCTACAGGAATCCAGTGGTACTACTTTTGAGAGATGACTTTGGCTATTTCAAGGTGTTTAAATGTAGTATATTCTGTCTCAAGGGTCACCGTTTTAGCCTATTCTTCAGGCAGAGTCCTTGAGTTGATAATACTATTTGTTTCATGCCATCCATCATTTGGTTTACTAGTGTCTGTTTGCTTGTATTTGTTTACCAGATAGGGGAAATTCTCCACAGAGACTGTGTTTTTCCTTCTTGGAATTCTAGAAACTCAATGAAATAATGTTTTCTGGAGAATCTAATTATGTTAGTGCTCCCTTCAAATTTCCCACTTACTATGTCACCAGGCAATTTCTCCTCAAATTATTTTTGAGGTCTTTTGCTTGTACATTATTTATTTAAGGTTCTTTTTCTATTTCAGCAAAGTTTATAGTTTTGGCACTTCCAAATATTTAGCCATTTAACATAAATATATTATGTAATATATAGTATGAATAATTTTTTATTTTCCCATACATCAAGAAAAATGTTGAATATAAAAATTCCAAATGGCAGTTTCAAACCTGAAGCATGTTTGAATCTGCACGTCAGAAAGACTCTTCCTGTCATTGGTGAAATAAAATTTAAAATGAATCATTCACTGAGAAGGTGTAGTTACAGGCTTCTGCAGCTCCCAGTATGTCTTAGTTCATCTGGTAGATCACATTTTAGATGTTGAAATATTTGATGACATGAAGTGATTTTATTGTTGAGTATGTTGAGTATTGTTGAGTATGTAAAACTATGCAATATTTTTCTTGTTTAATTTTCACAGGAAATCTGTAGCTGTATGTTAATGTTGACATATTATAGATAAGCATAATTCTGTTCAGATAAAAATTATTTGCTTAAGCTCAGACACAAGTTGATTCTAAACTTATATGGACATCTCTAGTGACCGTAGTTCTCACCAAATCATAAACCATATAAATTGTTCAGTTTATAAACATTAATTTTGTCCTGACTTCACCAATCAACATGGATAGTTAGTACTTATGCACTGTCAATTCCATACTTGTTTGACTCTTTTGTAATTTTGCAGATGAGATTACATAAGAATAAAGAAATTATATAAAGTCAGTTTTAATTTCTTTCTGGGTCCATAACCTGACAAATGAAGTAAGGCATGGTCATTCTGTTACTGATTGAAAATTAATCATCCATTCTCATAATTGTCCGTATCTGAGTCATCTGGAATTTCACAAAATAATTTTAAATAGCTCATGATTTTAGTAAATTACTCAAGTGTTATTCAATATTAATTATCAAGACTAGATAATACACTCATTTCTTGATGAAAATTAAATGATTTCACAAACTATTTCCATTTAAATGTCTCAGATTATGAGTGATAATCTATTTCCTCTCTCCCTAAATATCAAATGGAATTTTGTATTTAACAAAGGTAATAAAATGTAATAGCCTTCATTTCTAATTTATTATAATTAATTGAATGAATAAAAATATCCTTGGTATTTTTTAGCACAATTTAAATGATAGAAACATTATGAAGAGTAAAGATAAAAATGTAGTTACATGAAAGTCTTAGGTTAGAAAAGGAAAAAACAGAAGCCAGTGTTGAATTAAGATACACATATATGTGCTATTTGACCATTTGTGAAAATGTTATTTCCCTCTTTTTATTGTTGTCACTCAAGAAAAAAAACGATATAAACTCTGTTTCTGTCCAAAATGTGTAACAGGAAGTTGATTTGCCCTCACAGTTGAAAAGTCCCTCTCAACATCCAAGATCACAGAAAATACATGAAAAGACATTTTTTAGGATAGTAGATATATAATAAAGGACAATCATTTTTAAAAGGCAGAAAACAAATGAAGTGAGTCCTGCAGTTTTGAGAGAGTCTCAAGTAGTTGAGTCCCTGCTACCCACTTTGGAGACCCAGACTGATTTCTGGGATTCTGGCCCAGCCCTAGCTTTTGTGGATATTTGAAGAGTGAACTGGCAGATGGAAGATCTCTTCCCTACCCCGCCCTGACTTTCAAATAAAATGAAAATAATACTTACTTTTTATTTTTACAGAAGAAAACATTTCCTCATAATACTGATGCTTTCTTACTTAAGATAGTTTGACACACATTTTCAACTCCATGATAGTGTGAAACAATACAATTCACAGAAATTACACTTAAAATATTCCATTTTGAAATTTTCCTGTGTTAGGGATATGTTGTACCATGCTCTCCCTGTGTGGCATGGGAGCCATAGCTCCCAGTCTGCCACATGATCACATGGTGAACAAATCATATGTTACAGGGTGCTGTGTTGCTCATTGAGATGTTCAGTAGGTTAGATGTATGAAATGAATTTTCACTAAATATTTTCAACTGATGATGTGTTATTCAAAACCTCATTTTAAGTTAGGAAGCACTTATGTTTATATACAATTCCAGCAGTTCTTAGATTTTTAAATTTTTTATTATTTAATTTATTTGCTTTATTTAAAAGGCCAAGCGACAGAGACAGAAAGCCAGAGTGAAACATGTCATCTGATGTTTTACTCCCTAAGTACTTTCAGGTGCCAGGAATTCCATCAGGTCTCCAAAGTGGGTGGCAGGAATCCAACCACCTGAATCATCAGCCAATGATTCCCAGAGTAAACACTCACAGATAGCTAGAACCAGAAATGGAGCTGGAACTCAGACCCAGGCACTCCAATACGAGGTCAGGAATCTCAGGGGGTATGATAACTACTGAACAAATAATCCCTTGATCTTTTATATTTGCTCAGAACTGCATACTGAACGAGGTGTGTGCATTAGTTCTAAGATAGGAAACTATATCTTAAACTATGAACAAAGTAATAACATAGCTAAACAGAATATGAACTTGAGTGGAGACATTTTAAGCATAAACGATTATGTAGAAAAAGCTCAATGGAGAAAAGAACCAAAAATATTAAAACTTAAAACCACAACTGATAAAACTGGTTTGCAATATTAATGAAAAGTGTCATTTTTAAAAAGGTTAAATTTGCTTCTGCTTAAATAAAGTACTTTGATAGCCCCAGTTTGGCCTGAAAGCAGAAACAAGTGAGGACAGAGATGATAAAACACAAAAACCAAAAATCAAAACCAGTTCTGCTGCTGCTCCATACCAGGCAGCTTACTATCTGCAAAAGAACAGAATAAGGGAGTCTTGGGTGTCCAGCTGAGTGGATGAAGAGATAGCAGCTTTATCTGAATTACAAAGGAAAAGTAATCACATCGGCCTGAAGAACGGGGCCATCTCAGCTGACATCTGTGTTTTCTCCAGGAGTTATAATGTAGACATTCTAATTCAGGAGCAGCACGTCTTGTCAGAAGTCTTTATCTGATTGAACATCATTGGCAGCCAGCCAGAGACAAGCCCAGGTAATGCAGTGGAGCAGTTTTATTCCTTGTCACATGTGCTTAAGAATTTAACTGTTCAATTCCTCTTTAATCATGACTTGTGGTCTTGGATTCTTTATAATTCCTTAGGGCAAAGAAAACTAATTCTTCACATATCATGAATAATATAGCATCTCTGAATAGCATGTAAGAACAAACCCTGTAATAGTCAAGTAATTTCTAAGTTGAATACCTTAGAGAGAAAAGTTTTGCAATTATTTGTTAGGATTTTGAAGTAGAACACTGTATATTGTACTATGATTTTTACATGTCAAAAAATACTGATTTTTCAAGTTTCACACCATTATTTGCAATAGACTTGTTTGTATTACAGACAATTTAAATCATATATGAGGCTGTTGATAGTTTCTTCATAGTTCTTATGACATTATATGTAGTCAACTCTAAAAAATATTTATTTATTTGAGAGGGGAGAGAGAGAGCCAGAGTTCTCCTAAATGTTTAGCTCTCCAAATCCCCAAAATGTCTGCAATAGCTCTGGACAAAGCCAGAATCCAACAACTCAATCTAGATCTCCTAGTGAGTGGCAGAGACCCAACTACTGCCTCCTGGAGTCTTCATTGGCAAGAAACTTGGGTCAGGAGGCAGAGAGAGATAGGAATTGAATCTAGTTAATTCAGTATGGAAAACAAGTCTCTTAACAATGAAGCTGATTTTTAATATTAATTTAGTTTTTAAAGATTTATTTTTTTATTTGAAATTCAGAATTACACAGAGAGAAGAAGAGGCAGAGAGAGAGAGAGAAAGAGAGAGATAGAGAGAGAGGTCTTCCATCTGCTGGTTCACTCCCCAGTTGGCTACAAAGGCTGGAACTGCACTGATCCAAAGCCAGGGGCCAGAAGCTTCTTCAGGGGCTCCCATGTGGGTGCAGGGACCCAAGGACTGGAGCCATCTTCTACTGCTTTCCCAGGCCATAGCAGGGAGCTGGGTCAGAAGTGGAACAGCTGGGACTAGAGCCGACACCCATATGGGATGCTGGCACTGCAGGCGGCAGCTTTACTTGCTATGCCACAGCACCAGCCCCCCAAGTAGTAATTTATTTTGAAACTGGTCTTTTTACCTTGATCAATTTATTTTATTTTTTGGGTATGAGTTTTCTTATTGATTAAAAGTAGATATGAAGTACAAGGAACTTGAAGAAGTTTGTGAAAAACATTTTTTGGTGGGTGCAAAAATATTTGAAATTCTTACATTGTTTTTTCATTATATATATATAATATTATATAATATAATATAATATATATATATAATATTATATATATATATATCATGAGCTTGTTGAAGTACCCCTGAAATTAGACTATATAACTTTGAAGGATTAAAAGAGCTAAACATAGGAAATTCTTTAAAAGATTCCTGGTAATATGTTGAAGGTGCTAGTTGTAATGCCAGCTTCTCATAATGGAGTACCTGCGTTTGTGTCCTGGCTTCGCTCCCAATGCAAGCTTACTGCTAATGCATACCCACAGCTCATTTAAACTTCACATGTCCTATAAGATATATATTATTTCTAGTTACATAATACATTTGAGACGTGTGAGGGTCAATGATGTGAAATAAATTAATCAAAGACTGGCAATTGGTAAATGGCAGAATAAATCAAGGTCATTCAAATTTCAAAAACCCATGCTGTTAATTACTATGCTATATCTCTTGCTGGATTCCCACATCAATCCTTCCTTACTACCAGATAATACATTCAGTGCCAAGGGAATGTACTCTGCGATGTGTAAACAGTGTTGATGTGGTGAAATTGCTTTTCAACTCAGTTTACGTTTTTTTTAAACTGTGACATACAAATTAGAAAGCAAAAACCATATCATTTCTGCATATTTGTCAAAAATGTTAATTTAGAGCTCATGATTTGAACCTATTACATTGATTTCTTATACATTTCATTGGCTTTGTGAACTAACCTTTTAAATAAGATTATGGATTATTCAAAATTTAGCTAAATTTAAATTTTAAGCCCAACTTAGAGGAGCATATTATTTCCTCCACTGAGAATCAAAAAATCCCCTGCAGTACCTAATTGACAGTTTTCATGCAATATTTTATGGAATATAATCAGAGTTTAACCTGCCTTATTCTCCTGTTCTGCCAATATGTAAAACTGTGATCCTGGGAGTTCAGAAGAGAGTTAAAATCAAAGCATAGTTTTGTTAGTTATGTGGATGACTTTCTCTTATTTTGCTAAATATGTATTGTTAATACTTTGTTCTACTTTTTCTATACTGATTATCAAATTAATATGTTCTTATAACACTTTTTTGAAAACCAGTGCCCTTACATTTAAGATGACTTCCTACACATGTACAAGCTGATTAAAAGTATTTTCCCTGGCTCGCGCCGTGGCTCAATAGGCTAATCCTCCACCTTGCGGCGCCGGCACACCGGGTTCTAGTCCCGGTCAGGGCGCCGGATTGTGTCCCAGTTGCCCCTCTTCCAGGCCAGCTCTCTGCTGTGGCCAGGGAGTGCAGTGGAGGATGGCCCAAGTCCTTGGGCCCTACACCCACATGGGAGACCAGGAGAAGCACCTGGCTCCTGGCTTCGGATCAGCGCGGTGCGCTGGCCGCAGTGCGCTGGCCGCAGCAGCCATTGGAGGGTGAACCAACGGCAAAAGTAAGACCTTTCTCTCTCTCTCTCTCTCTCTCTCTCACTGTCCACTCTACCTGTCAAAAAAAAAAAAGTTTAAAAAAAAAGTATTTTCCCATGAGGGAGAACTTTGATTGCAGGAGCATGAATCCAAAAGATGACATGCTTTAGGTCCTCCCAGAACTACTTTCAGGTTTTGTTTGTATGCGTTTATCTAATGTAGAAAATGGACAACTTCTCCATAGATACTTTTTCTCTGAATTACAAATGCTTATTTTTTTCTAAAAGTAACAACTGCTAAAATATAATAAAAACACCAAAACAAGGTGAGTATATTTCTTGCTTATCTAAAGTTCATAAAATGGTGTTCCTGATGAAAAAGAGAGACAACCCAAAAGATGATTTGGAATCTAGGCCCCTTCACCTGTGGCTTCAACATGAGGTTTTCAGGTTTCTAGTATTAACCTTGAACAAGCTGACAGTTGAAGCAACAGTGTGGTAAGTTACACATAGGAACTATCTCTGAATCAGAAATGGATAAAACCCTCTTTTGCTTACATTTCATTGGTTACAATCTGTCAAATGGCCAAGCATATCAGCAAGGCAAGAAACAGAGTTTAGTAGTGTGCCTGGAAAGGGTAGTGAAGGAAGGCCTTTGATTAAAAGCTTTGCCACTCACTCTCAAACACTTGGGCTCAATAACAGTGTAAATGGTCAAGCAAAAGGGTTAGAAGAATATTGGCTCCCGGTTTTCTACAATAACCAGAAAAAGAAAATCTCCATAAACAACTTGTCAATGATATGCTGATTAGCAGCAATCAAAATTTAGTCTGAGTGAGATCTATTGCTAGCAAAAGCCATGTTGGGAAGGATACTTTCTCCATGAAAGGTTCTTACCTTGTGACATAAAAGAAATTGTGGGAAGGGCAAAAATCAGTCTGTTTTTGCTTTCTTTATCCTAACCATTCAATAAATATACTTTCCTCCTTAATGTTGTGGTGCTGAGTGCTTTATTTGAATGACACATGTGATTGGATAAGAAAAGATGAAGAGAATTCTTATTCTTCTAGTCTTTCTTGGGACAGTCCAGAACTGTTTAAGAGTTAAACTTAAGATTTACAATTTGTTAAAGGAAATAATTCTAATTCCAAACATGACAGGTGATAATATAATACAATATTTTCAATATAATTCTTATTGTATAATCATGAGGTCCTTAGAGGGGAAGAAAATATCTAGCAAAATTTCTTCTCTTTTTTTAACTTTAGCAACTCTACAGATACCACTACATACGTTTTTATACTCAAAGTTAATTTAAGATGTCTTGTTATCTACTTATTTATTTACTTTTATAATAGTGCACATTGCTTAGAACAAAGTTTAAACAAACCAAAATACCAGACATCTTTAATTTATAGAAGCAATGAAAAATAAAAAGCTAAGGGGTGGTTGTTGTGATGCAGTGAGTTAAGTTGTCTCTTGGGATGCCAGAATCCCTTTTTGGAGTGCTGGGGATGAAGTTCCACTTCTACTTTTGATCCAGCTTCCTGATAATGCACACTGTGGAAGGCAGCAGATGAATGACTCAAATACTTGTGTCTCTACCTCCCATGTGGGAGATGCAGAGTTCTTGGCTCCTGCTTATTGTCTGGCTCAGCTCTTGCTGTTGAGGACACCTACCTTTCCAAAAGTGAAAAGAAAAAAGCAATATAAGGCAATATGAGAGGGCCAACCTTGTGGTGCAATGGGTTAAGTCATCACTTGGGATGCTGACATCACAACACAGAGTGCCAATTGTAGTCCCAGCTGCTTTTTTCTGATCCAGCTCCCTGCTAATGTGTCTTGGTAAGCAACAGAAGATGGTGCTTCTACCACCATGTGGCAGACCAGGATGGAGTTCCAGGCTCTTGTCTCTTGGTTTCAGTTTGGCCCATACATGAGTGTTGCTGTGAATTCGTTCTGAGAGGGGAGTGCGGTGGGGGCAAGAGGCGCAGAGTCACCACACAGACCCCGGGAGTCGGTTGAAAGCTGGCCAGGGACGAGCAGCCTGCAGACTCGTTTATTTCAGTTGGTACAGCAGCTTAAATAGCCAAGGCAGACAATCCGGTCAAGGGGTGGTTTATGCCCTAACCAATCACAGCGTGTTGCCAGGCAGGCTCTGTTGCCAGGTGGTTTTCAAAGCCATTCCTGAGTAACTGATGCTGGCTTGCAACAGCCATCTTGGCATGGCCTTCTCATTCCACCACACATGAGTGTTTCAGCGATTTGTATAGTGAACCAGCAGATGGAAGATTCTCGTTTCTCTCTCTCTCTCTGACAAACACACACACACACACACAAACCCATCTCTCTGTTATTCTGCATATCAAAAAATAAGTATTTTAAAAATAAGGCAATATGATAATAAGATAAATTAATAAACTTGTTACAGTAAATCACAGAGATGCTACAGGAGGGAAATTGAAGACTCGAGCATATGTCCTTGAACTGAGAAGGTCTTATGCCAATAGCACTGTAAGATCACAAGCAGACTGGAATTACACATGTTTTAAATGCCTTCAGTTACAGGAAAACTCCCCATGGCTATTCAGGCACAAAGGAGTTTACCTTTATTTTTTTTTTTTAATTTTTTTTAACTTTTATTTAATGAATATAAATTTCCAAAGTACAGCTTATGGATTACAATGGCTTCCCCCCAATCATAAATTCCCTCCCACCTCCAACCTTCCCCTTTCCTGCTCCTTCACCCCTTCCATTCACATCAAGATTCATTTTCAATTCTCTTTATATACAGAAGATCAGTTTAGCATACATTAAGGAAAGATTTCAACAGTTGGCACCCACATAGAAAAACAAAGTGTAAAATACTGTTTGAGTACTAGTTATAGCATTAAATCAAAATGTACAGTCTTTAATCCATGTTGAGTGAATTTTTGTGTAAGGTGAAAGGTAGGGGTCTTGCTTCATGATTCTGCACGTGGAAATCCAATTTTCCCAGCACCATTTATTGAATAGACTGTCCTTACTCCAGGGATTGGTTTTGGATCCTTGATCAAATATGAGTTGGCTGTAAATGTTTGGATTGATTTCTGGTGTTTCAATTCTGTTCCATTGGTCTATCCATCTGTTTCTGTACCAGTACCATGCTGTTTTGATTACAACTGCCCTGTAGTATGTCCTGAAATCTGGTATTGTGATGCCTCCAGCTTTGTTTTTGTTGTACAACACTGCTTTAGCTATTCGAGGTCTCCTGTGTCTCCAAATGAATTTCAGCATCATTTTTTCCAGATCTGAGAAGAAGGTCTTCGGTGTCTTGATTGGTATCGCATTGAATCTGTAAATTGCTTTTGGGAGAATGGACATTTTGATGATATTGATTCTTCCAATCCATGAGCATGGAAGATTTTTCCATTTCTTGGTATCCTCTTCTATTTCTTTCTTTAAGGTTTTGTAATTTTCATCGTAGAGATCTTTAACGTCCTTGGTTAAGTTTATTCCAGGTATTTGATTGTTTTTGTAGCTATTGTGAATGGGATTGATCTTAGAAGTTCTTCCTCAGCCATGGCATTGTCTGTGTATAGAAAGGCTGTTGATTGTTGTGGATTGATTTTATATCCTGCTACTTTGCCAAAATCTTCTATGAGTTCCAATAATCTCTTAGTAGAGTTCTTTGGGACCCCTAAATAAAGAATCATATCATCTGCAAAGAGGGATAGTTTGAGTTCTTCCTTCCCAATTTGTATCCCTTTAATTTCTTTTTCTTGCCTAATAGCTCTGGCTAGCACTTCCAGAACTATGTTAAATAGCAGTGGTGAGAGTGGGCATCCCTGTCTGGTACCAGATCTCAGTGGAAATGCTTCCAACTTTTCCACATTCAATAGGATGTTGGCCGTGGGTTTTTCATAGATTGCTTTGATTGTATTGAGGAATGTTCCTTCCATACCCAGTTTGCTTAGAGTTTTCATCATGAAAGGGTGTTGTATTTTATCAAATGCTTTCTTGGCGTCTCTTGAGATAATCATATAGTTTTTCTTCTGCAGTCTGTTAATGTGGTGTATCACATTGATTGATTTGCGAACATTAAACCATCCCTGCATACCAGGGATAAATACCACTTGGTCTGAGTGGATGATCTTTCTGATGTGTTGTTGCATTCTATTGGCGAGAATTTTATTGAGGATTTTTGTATCTATGTTCATCAGGGATATTGGTCTGTAATTCTCTTTCTTTTCTTTTTTTTTTTTTTTGTAGATAACATGTAAATTTATTTATTTATTTATTTTTTTTTTAGGTTTCTTTTTTTTTTCTTTTTTTTTTTTTTAACTTTTATTTAATGCATATAATTTTCCAAAGTACGACTTATGGATTACAATGGCTTCCCCCCCATACCGTCCCTCCCACCCACAACCCTCCCCTTTCCCAATCCCTCTCCCCTTCCATTCACATCATGATTCATTTTCGATTATCTTAATATACAGAAGATCAGCTTAGTATACATTAAGTATGGATTTCAACAGTTTGCTCCCACACAGAAACATAAAGTGAAAAATAATAGATGATTTTTTTAAATGATGATGAAATCAGAGCAGACCTATTGTCATGTTTAATCCCAGTGAGAGTCAAGTTGGGAATTGATAATTTCTTTTTTTTTTTTTCTTTTTTTTTTTTTTTTTACAGAGGATCAGTTTAGTATGCATTAAGTAAGGATTTCAACAGTTTGCACCCCCATAGAAACACAAAGTGAAATATATTGTTTGAGTACTCGTTATAGCATTAAATCTCAATGTACAGCACATTAAGGATAGAGATCCTACATGAGGAGTAAGTGCACAGTGACTCCTGTTGTTGACTTTACCAATTGACACTCCTGTCTATGGCATCAGTAATCTCCCTATGCTCCAGTCATGAGTTTCCAAGGCTATGGAAGCCCTTGTTTAGACAAGGTCATAGTCAAAGTGGAGGTTCTCTCCTCCCTTCAGAGAAAGGTACCTCCTTCTTTGATGACCTGTTCTTTCCACTGGGATCTCACTCGCAGAGATCTTTTGCCAGAGTGTCTTGGCTTTCCATGCCTGAAATACTCTCATGAGCTTTTCAGCCAGCTCCGAATGCCTTTAGGGCTGATTCTGAGGCCAGAGTGCTATTTAGGACATCTGTCATTCTATGAGTCTGCTGAGTATCTCACTTCCCATGTTGGATCACTCTCCCCTTTATTTACTCCATCGGTTAGCGTTAGCAGGTACTAGACTTGTCTATGTGTTCCCTTTGACTCCCAGTCCCTTCACCATGACCAACTGTGAACTGAAACTGATCACCTGGAACAGTGAGATGGCATTGGTACATGCCACCTCGATGGGATTGAATTGGAATCCCCTGGTATGCTTCCAACTCCACCACTTGGGGCAAGTCAGCCTGAGGATGTCCCAAATTATACATCTCTTCCCTCTCCCATTCCCACCACCATGTTCAACAGGGATCACATTTCAGTTAATTTTCAACACTTAAGAATAACTGTGCATCAATTACAGATCTAAACCAGTCATATTAAGTAGAACAGATAAAAAAAACTACTAAGAGGGATAATGTATTAAGTTGTTCATTAACAGTCAGGGCTATGCTGATCAAGCCACCATTTCCCATAGTGTCCACCTCACTCCAACAGGTTTCCCTCTTGGTGTTCAGTCAGTCGTCACCGATCAGGGAGAACATATGGTATTTGTCCCCTTGGGACTGGCTTATTTCACTCAGCATGATGTGTTCCAGATTCCTCCATTTTGTTGCAAATGACTGGATTTCGTTGTTTCTTACTGCGGTATAGTATTCTAAAGAGTACATATCCCATAATTTCTTTATCCAGTCTATCGTTGATGGGCATTTAGGTTGGTTCCAGGTCTTAGCTATTGTGAATTGAGCTGCAATAAACATTAGGGTGCAGACCTCTTTTTTGTTTGCCAATTTAAATTCCTTTGGGTAAATTCCAAGGAGTGGGATGGCTGGGTCGAACGGTAGGGTTATCTTCAGGTTTCTGAGGAATCTCCAGACTGACTTCCATAGTGGCTTGACCAGTTTGCATTCCCACCAACAGTGGGTTAGTGTCCCTTTTTCCCCACATCCTCGCCAGCATCTGTTGTTGGTAGATTTCTGCATGTGAGCCATTCTAACCGGGGTGAGGTGAAACCTCATTGTGGTTTTGATTTGCATTTCCCTGATTGCTAATGACCTTGAACATTTTTTCATGTGCCTGTTGGCCATTTGGATTTCCTCTTTTGAAAAATGTCTATTGAGGTCCTTGGCCCATCTCTTAAGTGGGTTGTTGGTTTTGTTTTTGTGGAGTTTCTTGATCTCTTTGTAGATTCTGGTTATTAACCCTTTATCTGTTGCATAGTTTGCAAATATTTTTTCCCATTCTGTCGGTTGTCTCTTCACTCTCCTGACTGTTTCTTTTGCAGTACAGAAACTTCTCAATTTGATGCAATCCCAATAGTTGATTTTGGCTTTGACTGCCTGTGCCTCCCGGGTCTTTTCCAGAAATTCTTTGCCTGTGCCAATATCTTGAAGGGTTTCTCCAATGTTCTCTAGTAACTTGATGGTGTCAGGTCGTAGATTTAGGTCTTTAATCCATGTTGAGTGGATTTTTGTGTAAGGTGTAAGGTAGGGGTCTTGCTTCATGCTTCTGCACGTGGAAATCCAATTTTCCCAGCACCATTTATTGAATAGACTGTCCTTGCTCCAGGAATTAGTTTTAGATCCTTGATCAAATATAAGTTGGCTGTAGATGTTTGGGTTGATTTCTGGTGTTTCAATTCTGTTCCATTGGTCTATCCATCTGTTTCTGTACCAGTACCATGCTGTTTTAATTACAACTGCCCTGTAGTATGTCCTGAAATCTGGTATTGTGATGCCTCCGGCTTTGTTTTTGTTGTACAAGATTGCTTTAGCTATTCGAGGTCTCTTGTGCCTCCATATAAATTTCAGCACCATTTTTTCCAGATCTGAGAAGAAGGTCTTCGGTATCTTGATTGGTATTGCATTGAATCTGTAAATTGCTTTTGGGAGAATGGACATTTTGATGATATTGATTCTTCCAATCCATGAGCATGGAAGATTTTTCCATTTCTTGGTATCCTCTTCTATTTCTTTCTTTAAGGTTTTGTAATTTTCATCGTAGAGATCTTTAACGTCTTTGGTTAAGTTTATTCCAAGGTATTTGATTGTTTTTGTAGCTATTGTGAATGGGATTGATCTTAGAAGTTCTTCCTCAGCCATGGCATTGTCTGTGTATACAAAGGCTGTTGATTTTTGTGCATTGATTTTATACCCTGCTACTTTGCCAAACTCTTCTATGAGTTCCAATAGTCTCTTAGTAGAGTTCTTTGGGTCCCCTAAATACAGAATCATGTCATCTGCAAAGAGGGATAGTTTGAGTTCTTCCTTCCCAATTTGTATCCCTTTAATTACTTTTTCTTGCCTAATAGCTCTGGCTAGAACTTCCAGAACTATATTGAATAGCAGTGGTGAGAGTGGGCATCCCTGTCTGGTTCCAGATTTCAGTGGAAATGCTTCCAACTTTTCCCCATTCAATAGGATGTTGGCTGTGGGTTTTTCATAGATTGCTTTGATTGTATTGAGGAATGTTCCTTCCAAACCCAGTTTGCTTAGAGTTTTCATCATGAACGGGTGTTGTATTTTATCAAATGCTTTCTCGGCATCTATTGAGATAATCATATGGTTTTTCTTCTGCAGTCTGTTAATGTGGTGTATCACATTGATTGTCTTGTGCACATTAAACCATCCCTGCATACCAGGGATAAATCCCACTTGGTCTGGGTGGATGATCTTTCTGATGTGTTGTTGCATTCTATTGGCAAGAATTTTATTGAGGATTTTTGCATCTATGTTCATCAGGGATATTGGTCTGTAATTCTCTTTCAGTGCTGCATCTTTCTCTGGCTTAGGAATTAAGGTGATGCTGGCTTCATAGAAAGAATTTGGGAGGACTCCCTTGTGGGGAGCAACCGGACTAGACTGAGTTACTGGAATTAAGACTTATTCTATGCATCTGCTCTCCCACAATATGGCTCTGGGAGAGAAGTAAACAGCTTCCGCACAGCTGCCTCCAGTTCAACCAATTAACTGTAGGACTTGCTCCTGATTGGAGAGCAGCGTACTTGGCGTGTGGGCAGCCGAGTTAGGATTGGCGGAAGAGGACTATAAAGGAGGAGAGAGACGGCACGCACCAGGAACATCTAAGGGGAACATCTAGCTGAAGGAACACCTGTGCAGCCCCCGAGAAGAGCCGGCCGGCGGTGTGCCGCTCCCCTGCGGAAGTGGGGAATGTGGCCAGGGGGAACTGCCCTTCCACGGAGGTGGAAGGGATAGTAGCCAACCCGGGAAGAACCAGCAGCAAACCCGGGGAGGGCCGAGCAGACGAAAGAACAGCGCAGGGTCCTGTGTCGTTCCCCCACGAAGACGGGGAGCGACACTCCCTCTTCTTCGATTGTTCTGAATAGTTTGAGAAGAATTGGAGTTAGTTCTTCTTTAAACGTCTGGTAGAATTCAGCAGTGAATCCATCTGGTCCTGGGCTTTTCTTTGTTGGGAGGGCCTTTATTACTGTTTCAATTTCTGTCTCAGTTATGGGTCTGTTTAGGTTTTTGATGTCTTCCTGGTTCAATTTAGGCAGGTTGCATGTGTCCAGGAATCTATCCATTTCTGATAGGTTTCCCTGTTTGCTGGCATACAAGTCCTTGTAGTAATTTCTGATGATTCTTTTTATTTCTGTGGTGTCTGTTGTTACATTTCCTTTTTCATCTCTGATTTTATTGATTTGGGTCTTTTCTCTTCTTTTTTTAGTTAGTTGGGCCAATGGGGTGTCAATTTTGTTTATTTTTTCAAAAAACCAGCTCTTCGTTTGGCTGATTTTTTGTAATGTTTTTCTTGATTCAATCCTGTTGATTTCTTCTCTGATTTTAATTATTTCTCTTCTCCTACTAGATTTGGGTCTGATTTGCTGTAGGTTTTCTAGATCCTTGAGGTGAACTGAAAGCTCATCTATTTGGTGTCTTTCCAATTTCTTGATGTAGGCACCTATTGATATAAACTTTCCTCTTAACACTGCTTTTGCTGTGTCCCATAAGTTTTGGTATGTTGTGCTGTTATCCTCATTTACTTCCAGAAAGTTTTTGATTTCTCTTTTGATTTCTTCTATGACCCATTGTTCATTCAGGAGCATGTTGTTCAATCTCCATGTGTTTGCGTATGTTCTAGGGATTCCTGAGTTACTAATTTCCAACTTCATTCCTTTATGGTCTGAGAAGCTGCATGGTATGATTCTAATTCTTTTGAATTTGCTGAGACTTGCTTTATGGCCTAGAATGTGGTCAATCCTAGAGAAGCTTCCATGTACTGCTGAGAAGAATGTAAAATCTTTAGCTGTAGGATTGAAAGTTCTGTATATATCTGTTAGATCCATTTGGGCTATGGTGTCGTTTAAATCTACTGTATCCTTGTTGATCTTCTGACCGGATGATCTGTCTATTTCTGAGAGTGGAGTATTGAAGTCCCCCAGTACTACTGTATTGGGGTCTAAGTCTCCCTTTAAGTCCGTTAATAAATCTTTTAGATAAACTGGTGCCCTGTAGTTAGGTGCATATACATTGATAATTGTTATATCTTCCTGTTGAATTGATCCCTTAATCATGATGTAGTGTCCCTCTTTGTCTCTCTTAACAGTTTTTGTGGTAAAGTTTATGTTGTCCGATATTAAGATGGCTACACCCGCTCTTTTTTCATTTCTGTTGGCATGGTATATCTTTTTCCAGCCTTTCACTTTCAGTCTGTATGGATCTTTGTTGGAAAGATGTGTTTCTTGTAAGCAGCATATAGATGGGTTTTGTTCCTTAACCCAATCAGCCAATTGGTGTCTTTTAACTGGACAGTTCAGGCCATTTACGTTCAAAGTGACTAATGATAAGTGGTAACTTTGCCCTGCCATTTGCCAAAGATAAGTTCTAATATATGCTTTGAATTCCCTGTGATCTTTTGCTGTTAGGTTTCCTTCCTTGGTTTCCTTCCTTTACCTTCTTTCATATTGATGACCGTGTTTCTGTGTTTCTGTGTGTAACACATCTTTAAGCATCTTTTGCAGGGCTGGACGAGTGGCAACAAATTCTTTCAATTTCTGTTTGCAATGAAAAGTCTTTATTTCACCTTTATTCACAAATGATAGCTTTGCAGGATATAATATTCTGGGCTGGCAGTTGTTCTCTCTTAGTACCTGGGCTATATCTCGCCATTCCCTCCTAGCTTTTAGAGTTTCTGATGAGAAGTCAGCTGTGAGTCTGATTGGAGATCCTCTGAGAGTAATCTGACGTTTCTCTCTTGCACATTTTAGGATCTTTTCTTTATGTTTCACTGTGGAGAGTTTAATTACAACGTGTCGTGGTGAGGATCTCTTTTGGTCGTGTTTATTAGGGGTTCTGTGGGCTTCCTGTACTAGGATTTCTCTGTCCTTCTCCAAACCTGGGAAATTTTCTGCTAATATCTCACTAAAAAGGCCTTCTAATCCTTTCTCCCTCTCCATGCCTTCAGGAACTCCTAGAACCCGAATGTTGGTTTTTTTAATAGTATCCTGAAGATTCCCGACAATATGTTTCAGATTTCTAATTTCCTCTTCTTTTCTTTGGTCTGACTGTATCGTTTCCTGTTCTCTGTCTTCTAAGTCCGATATTCTCTCTTCTGCTTCACCCATTCTGTTTGTAAGGCTCTCTATTGTGTTTTTCATTTGATCTATTGAATTCTTCACTTCAGTCACTATCACAGTTTCCTGTTGTACTAGTTGTTTCGTTTCATTTTGATTCCTCCTTAATATTTCATTTTCACGAGAGAGATTTTCTATCTTGTCCATTAAGGATTTGTGTAGTTCCAGAATTTGTTTTTGAGAACTTCTTAATGTTCTTATCAATTTTTTGAGATCTGCTTCTTGCATTTCTTCTATGTCATCATCTTCATAATCTTGAATTGGGGTGTCTTTTTCATTTGAGGGCGTCATGGTGACTTCCTTGTTTTTATTACCTCGGTTTTTGTGTTTGTTATTTGGCATATTGGAGATATTTGGTTTCTTCACTGTGGTGCTTTTTCTTGTTATACTATGACTCTAGATTAAGTGGACTATCTGTTTTTGATGGAGCCTTAGGGCTTGAGATGGGTGTGGCCTGAGAGCTCTGTTTGGTGTGCCAAAGGTGACACTCCCAGGTTAGGCGTGGTAAATCTCTCTCTTTCTTTTTTTTTTTTTTTTTTTTTTGATTCAAAAGGGAAGTAATTCCGCACAGCTGAATGAAGTTGGAGGTAGTTAGCAGGCAAATGATATACCCACAGGAGCCAGAGATCGGAAGCTCTTTCCCAAGATCCCCACAGGGAATCTGTTCGGCCCTCAGAGTGGGCTCAAATTCTCCTTCAGCCTCCCACTGGGTTGCCAAAGTTACGGAATTGCAGCGTCTCTGGAGAGTGCTCACGTGAATTCCGTGAGTTCTCTCCCCCACCGTCTCTTTTTTTCACAGTCTCAGTTCAGTAGCACCACAAATTTACTAGGTCCTAATCTCCTGTTAATTCGCCCCGCCCAGAGTCAGGTTTTTCTGCTAGGCTCAGGGCCGGTGCAGACCTGAGGTCGCTCTGCTTATGACGTATGTCCAAGATGGCGCCTGCTCTTTGTCTTGCTCGCCCTTGAGAGGTGAGCGGAGAGAGAGAAACCCGTGTCCGTACTAGTCACCCTTTTTCTCTCTCTCTCTCTCTCTCTCTCTCTCTTCCAGTTAGCCTTGTGAACTTCCCCCCCCGGGGGGTCGTTCCCTCTAGTCTCCTCTCTCCGCTTGCCTGCCGGTGTCTCGGGCTATTGAGGTTCGGCTCACCTCGCGTTCCAGCGCTGGTGTGTTGAGTCTGCCGCTGATGTCCCAAACTGTGGGCTCCCACGCTGTCCACGCAGGTCCGCTGTGAGTCACGCGTTCCGGAAGAGTTTCTTCTGCTGTTTCCTCCCCTACTCTTCCTTGAACCTGCAGTATCTCCACTTTTATTAAACTATCTCTCCCCAGACTATCAGTGTGCTCCCTTCCTATTCCGCCATCTTGCCGGGACTCCTCAGGAGTTTACCTTTAGTTGTGGCCAATTTTTAAAAAACTGTAGAGAATATGGACCTTTTTACCACTTGTGTTAGTCAGCTTTTCATTATTTAGTCTTCATTATTTAGTCATATGAAATGTTGAAGATAAGCTACTTATGAAAGAAGGAGGTTTATTTGGCTCATGGTATTGAAAGTTCACACACTAAGATTAGGCATCCCCATTCATCCAGTCTCTTTTGAAAGCTTTTCTGTTGGCAGAGTCCCAAGGTGGCACACAACATCACATGGCAAGAGGGGCTGAGTGTGTCCTTTGCCTTTCCTTATGAAGTCACTATGATTTGATTACGGAGACGCCACTCTAACCAGCTAACCAATCTAATCAGTTCTCGAAAGCTCCACTTTCAGACACCATAATCGTATTATGTTTCCATCCTCTCAGTACTACTAGCAGAAAATTTGGGAGATCAGACCTTTTACATATGAGCCTTAGGGATAAATTCAATGTTTAAATAATATCCAAACCGCAGAACCACTACAATTTCACTTTATACTCTTTTCAACCTCACTCACTACACTATTCATGATACTTCCTTCAGCCTACAGTACTCTTTTCCTCTAGTCTCCTCGTGTCTTGTTCTTTTATGCCATTCAGATCTCCTCTCAATAAAATTGCATTAGAAAATCTTCTACTGACCACCCTATGTAATCTTTTCCTTTTTATCCTAATCCCTTATCCATCACTATCAA
Source organism: Oryctolagus cuniculus (assembly GCF_051225735.1). Lineage (NCBI taxonomy): Eukaryota > Metazoa > Chordata > Mammalia > Lagomorpha > Leporidae > Oryctolagus > Oryctolagus cuniculus. The sequence goes on along the minus strand of NC_142868.1, from coordinate 39,449,861 downwards.
ATCACTGTTTCATTTTATTTATGTAATATAAGCTACTTGAAATTATTTTTAAAGATTTATTTTATTTATTTGAAAGACACAGTTACAGAGAGAGGTAGAGACATAGAGAGAGGTCTTCCATCTGCTGACCCATTCCCCTGATGGCTGCAACAGCCAGGGCTTCGACAATCCAAAGCTAGGAGCCAGAAGCCAGGAGCCTCTTCTGGGTCTCCCACATGGGTACAGGGGCCCAAGGACTTGGGCCATCCTCTACTGCTATCCCAGGCCAAAGCAGAGAGCTGGATGGGAAGAGGAGCAGCCAGGACTAGAACTGGCGCCCATATGGGATGCAGGTGCTTCAGGCCAGAGCTTTAGCCGGCCAGGTCACAGTGCTGGCCTCATCTACTTGAAATTATTTTATTTGTATATTGGTTTCTTATCCTCGCCCCATGTTTTGCATTGCTGTTATTTTTTTAATTCTGATGCAGGTTATGAGAGTCATTAGTGTAATGAACAAAATAACTCTTTGTGAATTTCATTATATCACATAGAATAAACAGGCTTCATAATTATCAGTGATAGCAATAAAAGTAATTATTTATAATCAATAATATAATTAATTATGAATAATAACCATCACTGAATCAACAGACTTTGTAAACAAAGTGTCATATTCCTTTTTTATACATGAGAATACAGTGGTTCAAGAGATGAACTACCCTATGAAATGTCTTACTTGTATATCTAACAGTGATGAAGCCATTTTTCTACTACAAGTTTTACTGAAGTTTGTTTGTTTTCCCTTTTAATCATCAGTACTGACAATAAATATTTATTGAATATTACTGTATCATAGAGCTAGAATATGAACCCAAAAGTCTAGTTTCATAGCCCATGTTTATAATTGATACTCTAAGCTACTTTCTATCTTGGTTTAAGTATTTTCGCTGGTTCTCAGAAGAAATACATCATTCTGTAAAAACAGCTATGTCCCTTTGCATTACACGGTTTTAAGGAAAGTTTACTATGGTTATCTTGTCAGGAAGTTTTTAGAAATATGTTAGAATAAATTTTAAAAATTTATAGCCATTATACTTTGAAGATTATAACCCTAATAAATAATTGTTGTAGAAAAAGGAAGGGATGAAAATAGAATTCAATATAACCTTTCCTTCCAGTGACAGTCACAGCCAAGAAATATTGGATCAGAAAACAAAATTCAACTTGATAGTAATAGAAAAGAAAGTTCAGAGAGTCTAAAATACATTAAGCTCTCAAAAACAGAGTTTTGATCATCATAAAAATATTGAAACCTGCTAGTTTCCACGTGGTGTTTGAGAGAGAAATCACTAAATTATGTGCAGAAATTGCCACATAGCCAGAACATGCAACGTTTTTGCACCTAAGGTAGTCCTTTGAAATATAAAAATAATAAGCCCTATCTTACCTCTTCAGGGATGTTTAAGGATAATATTAGATGGCAATTGTGACAGCTCTTTGAAATATCTTCTCTCTTGCTGGGTACTTTCCTACAATTCTATTCTGTTACTCTGATCTCTGACCTTTCTTCTCACTTGAGAATCACTGTGTCTATGATAGGGCTCTGTTTGCCTCCTTCAACACAGAGTGGAAAAATCACTGGATGATGTTCTCTCCAGGTTACTTTCTGGTTCAGAGCTATGATTCTTAGAAAGAAATGACAAAGAATTCAGAGAAATATTGGAAAATAATTTTACAGTGTTGTATTCTAGTGGGTCAATGTATCTTTTTAATTTTTTATTTTTATTAATATAAAGATAACAGATTCCATAGATACAATTCTAAGAATATAACCATACATCCCTCCCTCCTTCAATCCCCCATGCATCCTTCCTTTCTTTTTTCCTTTAATTTTTGTAATAACATACTTTGTTTGAAAAAAGATTATTTTATTTGAAACTCAGAATTACAGAAAGAGGGAGAGAAAAAGAGAGAGAGAGGGAGCGAGAGGAGAAAGAGGAATATATATATATATATATAGAGAGAGAGAGAGAGAGAGAGAGAGAGAAAGAAAGTTCTTTTATCCACTGGTTCAGTCTCCAGATGACTGCAGTGAGTGGTGCTGGGCCAGGCTAAAGTCAAGAGCAAGGAGTTTCATTCAGGTCTCCCACATGGGTGACAGGGGCCCAACTTGAAACATCTGCTGCTTCCATTAGCAGGAAGATTGGAAGAGGAGCAGCTGGAACTTGAACCTGTGCCCATATGAGATGCTGGCGTTGCAGGCAGGGGCTTCACCTGCTATTCCACAATGTTGGCCAAGCAATAACATAGTTTCAATTTATTTTGTAATCACAACTTTAATGAACCACTAACCAAAATATTCAATAAATAAAAAGTAGAAAGATCACTGGTGCACAGGAATATAGACAAGGAGTACATATAATCAAATCATAAGATGTCAGTTTTATAATTTTTAAAAATTCTATATTAGCTACCATATATCAGAGAAATATATATATCTGTCTTTTGGAGACTGGCTTATTCACCAGGCATAATGGTTTCCAGTTGCATCACTTTTGTTGCAAAAGACAGTATTTCATTCTTTTTATGGCTGGATATCATCTGTCATGTGTATATACCACAATATCTTTAGTCAGTCATCAGTTGATATACATCTGGCTGATTGCATATCTTAGTTATTGTGACTTGAGCTGTTATTAAGCATTGGGGTACAAGTAAGTCTTTCATATGCAGATTTCATTTCCTTTGGGTAAATTCCCAGAAGTGGAATAGTTGTGTCATATGGTCAATCTATTTTCAAATTTCTGAGGAGTCTCTATACTATTGTCCATAACGGTTGTTTACATTCCCATCAACAGTGGATTAGGGCATCTTTTTCTCTATATCCTCACTGGTATTTATTAGCTTTTGATTTTTGGATGATAGCATTATAACTGGGGTGAGGGAAACTTCATAGTGGCTTTTATTTACATTTCCCTGATGACTAGTGATCCTGAGCATTTTTTCTTGTATCTGTTGGCCATTGGTATTTCATCCTTTGAAAAATGCCTGTTCATGTCCCTTGCCCATTTCTTAAATGGATTTCTGTTGTTGTTGTTATTGAGTTTCTTGGACTCCTTGTATGTTCTGGATATTAATCCTTTATCAAATGTATAGTTTGCACATAGCTGTCTAGCTCTTGTGAACTCTGCTGACTACCAGTACTCTGACAATTGATGAATTATCATTTTCCTACTCAGTTCTTCATTTTGGGAGCCCTCTATCATTTCCCTTTTTCTTTTAACACTCTATTTTTGCTTCATTTCTATCCATATTTTAAAATATCGTTATAAAGAAAATTCTCAACATCTCATATCTGTCTGGTTGTTTCTGTATTAAGTAATCTTCATTTTAGGAATATTCTCTTCATACTGTTATCTCTCTACGCTAGTGCTATTTGCTTCCCAAGCATGGGTTCTTAAAATCCATTATTAACATAAGACATGCAATGAAAAATCATTCAAAATAGTTTAAAATAATTTATAATTATAACCCAGAGTGTCAGCACCAAGTCAGTTTCTGTTCCTGGAGACCACCAGTTGTTTCCTGCCACGAGATTCTTTCCAAGATCCTTTGAGGGCTTAATTCTCATGGCTAGGCTAGCAGAGGAGTTTCTGTTGGGTTATGTCTCTTCTTTCAGGTAAGATTTCAAACTTTTATGGAAGGAATCACTTTAGTAGGTTGGAAAAGATTCCTATCTCTATTTATTAATTCAAAGTCAACTGACATCTGAAAAATCCATTCATCATTACCATGTTCTAGTATTTAGAAGTGACAATACCACTAAGGGGAGGAGAGTAGGCAAATCTGTGGTTATCACAGAATGAGAATCTTGGGGGTCCTTTAGAATTCTGCCTATATCAGATGACCCAGCTTGATGTCAACACTTTACTTCCTTTATTATAGTTTTCCCAGAAGTATTTTAAATTTTTAGATAATTCAGTTTTATCATGATTTCCTCACTATATTTTGTTTTGTTTAGTAAATTATCTGCCCTTATAATATTAAAAAAAAACATGATTATTGTTTTTTAAATGTTTTTAAAACTTTGTTTTTTCTGCTTTACTATTTTACATTTATTTTTGCATTAAATCCTTAATGCATCTAACATTTTTTAAAAGATCAATTTATTTATTTGCAAGGAATAGTTATAGTGAGAGAAATTAAGAGAGAGATAGGTCTTCCATCTGCTGGTTCAATCCCCAAATGACCTCAATAGCCAGGGCTGGACCAGGCCAAAGCCAGGATTCTGGAAATCCATCTACATCTGTCACATGGGTGTTAGGGACACAAGCACTCAGGCCATCTTTTGTTGCTTTCCCAGGTCCAATAGCAGGCAGCTGAAGTGGAACAGCAGGAGCTTGAACTAGTACTCAAAGGAGATTACCCTGCTGCTCCAAAATGCTGGACCCAACACATAGAAAAATTTTTAGTTGTTACTGAATGACATTACTTAAAGAGTTAACTGATTATAACAGTGCAGTTTTTGAGATAATCTACTTTTACTTCACTGATTTAAAAATGTTACCCCAACATAAACTAAAAGTTGTGATTAAACCATTCCCTTCCAAAAATCTCAGTTCTGTTTCATTAATTTTTCTGTATCAGAAATTATTTTTTAAATCCTGTGATCTTACACTGTGTCTACTCTCACAAGATTGATTTTCAATCATTTCTTGCTTTATGTAGAATTTTCTGGGCTATTTTTTAATTTTTTTTGAATACTTAAAAATTTATTTGAGAGAGAGATTGAGAGAGAGAGAGAAAATGGTCTTCTATTTGCTGATTCACTCCCCAAATGGCCATAACAACATTAGCTAGGCCAATCTGAAGCCAGGAGCTTCATCCAGGTCTCCCATGCGGGTGCAGGGGCCCAAGCACTTGGGACATCTTCTGCTGCTTTCCCAGACCATAGCAGAGACCTGGATCAGAAGAGGAGCAACCTGCATATGAACTAGCAACCACAGAAAATGCAGGCGCCGCAGCACTGGCCCTTGGATATTTTCTAATGTTTATGTTTTATATTTATTCAGAAACTAAATTAATAATACTATTTTCCTAAAGAAAAATACTATGTGTAATTTTAATAGGATCATATTACATCTTAATTTAGGGATAAATGACATTATAATAACTATTTTATCAAAGAACAGTAATTTACCTTATGTAATTTTTGTGTCCATTAGTAGATTTGATTCAGCAGATGTTTTGAACTTTACTTTCTTCTCTGATTTTTAAAAATAGGATATATTCTCTCCTTATACTTTTCACTTATTTATTATTTGCATTGATTTTATAAAATAACTTTGAGACTAGAAAGAGGCATGATATGAATAGTTTTCAATGAACAGCTTTGAACTTTCCAAGTATGAAATCAAACATCCTGGAAATAGTGATATATATATATATATATATATATATTATATAGTATATATTTTAATTGTATTCCTCATTTATCTCCCTCTGAAAAAAGACATTGGAAAGTGCAGTGATAAAAAGATTAAGTAATGATAATGAGAGTGAATATTCTAGACTTGTTATGTATTTTACCTTTGGTATTGTTTAATAAAGCATTATGCTGGGAATTAGATTGAATTTTGCGTGTTAAGAAATCAAGTAGTCATTTGACCCAGTTAATAAGCACATTATTTTTTATTATTATTATTTGACAGATAGAGCTTGACAGTGAGAGAGAGAGAGACAGAGAGAAAGGTCTTCCGTCTGTTGGTTCACCCCCAAAATGGCTCCTATGGCTGAGCTATGCTGATCCAAAGCCAGGAGCCATTTGATTCCTCCTGGTCTCCCACACGGGTGCAGACGCCCAAGCACTTGGATCATCCTCCACTGCCTTCCTGGGCCATAGTAGAGAGCTGGACTTGAAGAGGAGCATCCGGGAATAGAACCCAGCGACCACATGGGATGCTGGCACTGCAGGCAGTGGATTAGCCAAGTGAGCCACAGCACCGGCCTAGAGGATACCAAAAAATGGAAAAATCTTCCATGCTCATGGATTGGAAGAATCAATATAATCAAAATGTCCATTCTCCCAAAAGCAGTTTATAAATTCAATGTGATACCAATCAAAATACCAAAGACGTTCTTCTCAGATGCTGAAATTCATATGGATACACAGGAGACCTTGAATAGCTAAAGCAATCTTGTACAACAACAACAACAAAAAAAACCAGAGACATCACAATACCAGATTTCAAGACATACTACAGGGCAGCTATAATCAAAACAGCATGGTGCTAGTACAGAAACAGATGGATAGACCAATGGAACAGAATTGAAACACCAGAAATCAATCCAAACATCTACAGCCAACTTATATTTGATCAAGGATCTAAAACCAATTCCTGGAGTAAGGACAGTCTATTCAATAAATGGTGCTGGGAAAACTGGATTTCCATGTGCAGAAGCATGAAACAAGACCCTTACCTTACACCTTACACAAAAATCCACTCAACATCGATTAAAGATCTAAATCTACGACCCGACACCATTAAATTATTAGAGAACATTGGAGAAACCCTACAAGATATAGGCACAGGCAAAGACTTCTTGGAAAAGACCCTGGAAGCACAGGCAGTCAAAACCAAAATAAACAATTGGTATTGCATCAAATTGAGAAGTTTCTGTACTGCAAAATAAACAGTAAGGAAACTGAAGAGGCAACTGACAGAATAACCAAAATCTACAATGAGATCAAGAAACTCCACGACAACAAAACAAGCAACCCACTTAAGAGATGGGCCAAGGACCTCAATAGACATTTTTCAAAAGAGGAAATCCAAATGGCCAACAGGCACATGACAAAATGTTCAGGAGGACTAGCCATCAGGGAAATGCAATCAAAACCACAATGAGGTTTCACCTCACCCCGGTTAGAATGGCTCACATACAGAAATCTACCAACAACAGATGCTGGCGAGGATGTGGGGAAAAAGGGACACTAACCCACTGTTGGTGGGAATGCAAACTGGTAAAGCCACTATGGAAGCGGGTCTGGAGATTCCTCAGAAACCTGAATATAACCCTACCATACAACCCAGCCATCCCACTCCTTGGAATTTACCTAAAGAAAATTAAATTGGCAAACAAAAAAGCGGTCTGCACCTTAATGTTTATTGCAGCTCAATTCACAATAGCCAAGACCTGGAATCAACCCAAATGCCCTCCAACAGTAGACTGGATAAAGAAATTATGGGACATGTATTCTATGTACTCTACAGCAGTAAAAAAAAATGAAATCCGGTCATTAGCAACAAAATGGAGGAATCTGGAAAACATCATGCTGAGTGAAATAAGCCAGTCCCAAAGGGACAAATATCATATGTTCTCCCTGATGGTGACAACTAGCCGAGCACCAAAAAGGAAACCTGTTGAAATGAAATGGACACTATGAGAAACAATGACTTGATCAGCCCTTGTCCTGACTGCTGATGAACAACTTAATACTTTATCCCTCTTAGTATTTTTTTATCCTACTTAATACTATTGGTTGAACTCTGTAATAAAAACACAGTTTTTCTTAGGTGTTTAAATTTAACTGAAAAATGATCTCTGTTAAATATAAGAGTGAAAATAAGAGAGGGAGGAGATGTACAATTTGGGACATGCTCAAGCTGACTTGCCCCAAATGGTAGAGTTAGAAAGGTTCCAGGAGATCCCAATTCAATCCCATCAGGGTGGCATGTACCAATGCCATCTCACTAGTCCAAGTGATCAATTTCAGTTCACAATTGATCGTAATGATAGGTCTAAGAGTCAAAGAGATCACATAAACGAGACCTGTGTCTGCTAATACTAATTGATAGAATTAAAAAGGGAGAGAACAATCCAACATGGGAAGCGGGATACACAGCAGACTCATAGAATGGCAGATATCCTAACCAGCACTCTGGTCTCAGAATCAGCCCTTAAGGCATTCAGATCTGGCTGAAGAACCCATGAGAGTATTTTAGGCATGGCAAGCCAAGACAATCTGGAAAAAAAAAAAAAAAAAAAAACAAAAAAAAACAATAAGCACATAGCACATTCTTAAACCACAATTTGATATTTTGTTTTACCAGTTATATTTTGTAATTTCAGAAAGTTGATTATAAGTTTTATTCCCCAGGAAATTATAGTGAATGTATTATGTTATTGAGAAACTTCATAGGTTCATGGTGTATTATTCTTAAAGTTACACTACTTGCTAATGATATTATATTGATTTTTCAAATCATGATATATAGGAGAAATTAGGTTGTTTTCTTCCTCTTCTGATTTGCTTTTATGCAATTTGTTTCTCCAAGAGATAATTTTCTTTGCTAGTCTCTTTCCCTATCTTTTAAAACAGAGTTTGCTCGGGTATCATTTATCCATATGCTTGATTATTATGTCTTTGCTTGTGACCTCATATCTCTACAGATCCATCACCCACTCCTCACCAATTTACATATTTATGCAGCTATGTAGAAACATTTATCTTGAAATAAATAATAGACAATTGAAGCTTAAAATACCCAGAACCTAGTTAACTTCTCTTGACCATTATCTCTCTTTTTTTTTTTTTTTTTTTTTTTTTGACAGGCAGAGTGGACAATGAGAGAGAGAGACAGAGAGAAAGGTCTTCCTTTGCCGTTGGTTCACCCTCCAATGGCCGCCGCGGCTGGCGCGCTGCGACCAGCGCACCGCGTTATTCCGATGGCAGGAGCCAGGTACTTCTCCTGGTCTCCCATCGGGTGCAGGGCCCAAGCACTTGGGCCATCCTCCACTGCACTCCCTGGCCACAGCAGAGAGCTGGCCTGGAAGAGGGGCAACCGGGACAGAATCCGGTGCCCCGACCGGGACTAGAACCCGGTGTGCCGGCGCCGCAAGGCGGAGGATTAGCCTAGTGAGCTGCGGCGCAGGCCGACCATTATCTCTTACCACACTGTTGAACTTTAGCTATGTGATACCATGTAAATCATTATCTACTGCTTCTGTTACCTTCCTCATAAGGTCTTTAATACTATCCTGTGTATATTGATTTGGAATGTTCTTTCCTCCGTTTTCCATCTTCAGTCTACATCCTGTATCTGACAATCTTGTTTAAGTCCCAATTACTCTGTGCTTCCAATCCAGCTTCCAACTGTAACCCAGGAGACAGCAGATGATAGCCCAACCTGGCTTCATGACACCCATTTGGAATTCCTGACTACTGACTTCAGCCTGGTCTGGACTTTGATGCTGTGGGTATTTGGGGAGTGAACCAGCAGCTGGAAGATCTGTCTCTTGTCGCTCTCTCTTTCTGTGGCTCTGTCTGCTCCTCCCTCTTTCTCTATCACTCTTTCAAATAGTAAATGGAACTTTAAAAGAGACCCCCAAATCTCTGGAGTTTGTTCTCTTGGAAACAATATTTGGTCTGTACTAAAATTTTTAACAATGAACTATTTTTAACAATGAATATGAATATTTATGTTTCTCTGCTGAAAGTGAAATTTTTTTTTAAAGATTTTTATTTACTTATTTGAAAGGCAGAGTTACAGAGAGGCAGAGGGAGAGAGGCAGAGACAGAGAGAGAGAGAGAGAGAGAGAGGTCTTCTGTCCGCTGGATCACTCCCCAGATGGTACCAACAGCTGGAGCTGCAAAGATCTGAAGCCAGGACCCAAGAGCTTCTTCCAGGTCTCCCACATGGGTGCAGAGGCCCAAGCACTTGGGCCATCTTCCACTGCTTTCCCAGGCCATGGCAGAGAGCTGGATCTGACGTAGAGCAGCCAGGACTCTAATTGGCGCCCATATGGGGTGCCTGCAATGCAGGCAGCAGCTTTACCCAGTAGGCCACAGAAATGTAAATATTTTAACTGCTGGAATGCTGCCTAAATCTCATTGAGGATATTATAAAATACTTTACACATGCCATACTACCTCTTTCTAAATGTAAATAACACATCTAGTTTCAGGGTTTCAGAAAAAGGACCATCAATTGTATTAATTGTATACATTAACTTTTATATAAACTTCTTATTGAAGTCTTCTCTGAATCCCAAACCAGCTAAGAAATATCTCTTTTTAAAATAGCATTTGTGGGCCGGCACCACGGCTCACTAGGCTAATCCTTCGCCTTGCGGTGCCGGCACACCAGGTTCTAGTCCCGGTCGGGACACTGGATTCTGTCCGGGTTGCCCCTCTTCCAGGCCAGCTCTCTGCTGTAGCCCGGGAAGGCAGTGGAGGATGGCCCAAGTGCTTGGGCCCTGAACCCGATGAGAGACCAGGATAAGTACCTGGCTGCTGCCATCGGATCAGCGCAGCGCGTCAGCCGCGGCGGCCATTGGAGGGTGAACCAGTGGCAAAAGGAAGACCTTTCTCTCTGTCTCTCTCTCTCACTGTCCACTCTGCCTGTCAAAATAAATGAATAAATAAATAAATGAATAAATAGCATTTGTACTATCTTTTCTTTTTGAGGAATTTATTAATACATCGAATTCTCAGGGTCACAGCAAATACATGATAATTATTACAACACAGTTCTCATCAGTTATCATGCTATGTGGTGCTAACACAAATAACAAATTCCATGCAAATCATAGATATAATTCTAAGAATACATTGATTCTTTCTTTCCATTTTCCTCCCTCCCTCCCCTCCTCTCCCCTATTCTTCCTTCCTTTTCTCTTTTCTTCTTCTTTTTTAAGATCTATTTCATTTATTTGAAAGACAGAGTATATATATAATATATACACACATATTTATATGTATATATACTATATATATATATAGAGAGAGAGAGAGAGAGAGAAGAGAAAGAGAAGAAAAAGAGAGATCTTCCATCTGCTGATTCAGTCCCCAAATCACTGCAATAACCAGGGCTGAACTGATCCAAAGCCAGGAGCTAGCAGCCAAGAGCTTCATCAATATCTCTCATCTGGGTACAGGGGCCCCAGGACTTGGGCCATGCCCTGCTGCTTTCCCAGGTACATTAGCAGGGAGCTGGATCTGCAGGGAATTGGTGCCCATATGGGATGCTGGTGCTGTTGTCCCAGGCTTTAACCCACTGCCCCACAGTGCAGGTCCCTTCTTCCTTCCTTTCTTCCTTTCTCTCTTTTTTACTTTCTTTTTTAAAGACAAATATTGGGTCTTTCCCCTTATACATGGAGCTAAAATTAGAAAAGAAAAAAAAATCAGGAAATAAAAACAAAAAGGTAAGAACTACCTTTTATATGCTGTAGTTGTGCCCAAAGTTTTTATTGTAGCATTTTTTGAGCTGATACAATAGACTGTAAAGTATGTGTTCTTGGTATTCAACTTGGTGCCTTGAACCTATTAGATTCTCAGCGATGGTTTACTGCAGACTATCTGAATAAATATATTGGGACAAAGGAATAAAAGTTGTTAGCTCTATAATGAAATATCATGAGAAAACACATGAGAGCCTGAACCTATCAGATGAGTTTCACTAGTCCTAACAAATGAACAAACAAAACCAAATCATCTCCTAGTGAGGGGTAGGAGAGAGTTACCTGAGTCTGGGCCCATTGATATAGCTCCTGTAGACAAGCTAATAATTAAAATTTTCATTTCTAAGTGGTAATTCCAAAAAGAAGTGAGGTTTTTGTTGAGAAAAATAGTTTTTTTAAAAAAATTGTTAAAAAATTTATTTATTTGACAGGCAACTTTACAGAGAGAAGGAGAGACAAAGAAACAAAGATAGAGAGATCTTCCTTCTGCTATTTCACTCCCCAAGTGGCCACAATGACGAGGGCTCAGCCAGGCTGAAGCCAGGAGCCAGGAGCTTCATCCAGGTCTCCCACATGAGTGGAAGGGTCCCACATATTTTTCCATCTTCTGCTACTTTTTTAGGCCATTAGCAGGGAGCTTGATTGGAAGTAGAGCAGCCAGAGCATGAGCCAATAACCGTATGGAATGTTGGCATCACAGGTGGCGGCTTTATCTGCTGGGCTACAGAACCAATCTGAAAAATAAATTCTTAGTATACATCAATTGACTTATTCCTCTCTTTCACTGAAGATCTTTAATAACCTGAAATTTTCCCTAGCTTTGACTTGTAACTTTCCATAGTTGGGTTATTTAAATGTCGGTTTCTTTATCTGAAAATTACATTGCTTAATTTCTACTTCTTCCAAGGATGACAAGAAAAGAAAACAAAATGTTTTTTGTCCAAATAGGTAGCTTTAAAAAATGCAGGATACAGGCTGGCATTGTGGCACAGCAGTTTAACCTGCTGCCTGCAATCATCGCCATCTCATTTAGGCACCCATTCAAGTCACGGCTGCTCCACTGTAGATCCAGCTCCCTGCTCATGTGCTTGGGAAAGCAGCAGAAGATGACCCAAGCGCTTGGGCTCCTGCCACAGATGCTAGAGATCCAGACAGTTCCAGCCTCCTAATTTCAGGCTGGCCCTGTCCCTGCTGCTGTAGACATTTGGGGAATGAACCAGTGAATGAAAGATCATTCTCTCTCTCTCTCTCTCTCTCTCTCTCTCTCTCATACACATTTTGCCTTCCAAATAAATAAATAAATCATTTTAACTATGCAGGATAAATACATATCTAAGTCATATTGTCAAGACCATGGAAGATTAACATATCATTCATTGCAATCATCTGTTTAGAAATTTTATGAGATGGTATAAAATGTAACTTGCTACCTTTAAAGAGGTTAAGATTAAGATTTATTAGATCATCTTTAGTGTGAACAGCTAATCTCGTAGACATGTTTGCAAACAAGAAAATGAAAATAAGATCTCTGGAGGAATCTTCAATATTGTATGCTTTCTTAACCCCAGTCTACATTACCTCATTCAAAATACAGGCACTTTAAAATATCAACATAAAGGATTTGAATTAAATAGAGGAAAGCAATGATAAACATAGGACCCAAGTCTACATTACCTCATTCAAAATACAGGCACTTTAAAATATCAGCATAAAGGGTTTGAATTAAATAGAAGAAAGCAATGATAAACATAGGACTGACATTGAACCCTGTTGTTGCTTAGGGCTTTGGACTGCTGTTCTGGAATTACAGGTTTCTAGCTTATTACTTCAAAACCTTGCATTTAAAAAATATGGTTTGCTTTTCTAGAGTGTTTGGAAAGAATTTATTTTTTAAAGATAGTAGTGAATTTTGTTTTGCTGTTTGACTACTAGGCATAATGTTGAATTTATGATTTAAAAAGAACTACAAAAGTCAGACATTGTGTCCAGATGATACCACTAATAACCAAATGAAAACTAGTTATATTAAAGTGTAATAAGACAAACTGGACAAAGATAATTTCCTCTACTATACTTTCCATAATATTTCCATGGAATGCTTAGGCATTATTTAATATTAAAGTGAGTTTGTAAATGTAAAATTCTGAAAGGTAAGAAAGGACTTAACTTTATTGGAACAGCAAAAGAATCCTTACTTGTACGTTTGCTTCAAAGAAGTACTTGTCAAAAGAATGAGATTAAGGCCGGTGCCATGGCTCACTTAGCTAATCCTCCGCCTATGGCGCTGGAACCCCGAGTTCTAGTCCCGGTTAGAAGCACCAGGTACTAGTCCCGGTTGCTCCTCACCCAGTCCAGCTCTCTGCTGTGGTCCAGGAGGGCAGCGGAGGATGGTCCAAGTGCTTGGGTCCGTGCACCCACATGGGAGACCGGGAAGAAGCACCTGGCTCCTGGCTTCGGATTGGCGCAGCGCTGGCCGTGGCGGCCATTAGGGGAGTGAACCAATGAAAGGAAGAACTTTCTCTCTGTCTCTCTCTCACAGTTTGTAACTCTCTGTCTCTGTCTCTCTCTCACTGTTTAACTCTGCCTGGCAAAAATAATAATAAAATAAGAATGAGATTAAAATATATGAAATCAAAAACTTTGACAAATAACTTTTTAAGAATTTTTACTGAGTCAGAATGTAAGTTCCACATGGGCAGTAATTTTGTATGTGTTGTTAAACAAGGAATTCCCTCAGCCTACACGTTACCTGGACCTTTTATGTACTAAAAAAAGTTTTTGAATGCAGGAATTACCATAAAATGGAATTTCTGTTAAACAGAAGAGAGTCTATATGTTTTTAATAATTATTCTATTTAATTCTCACACTAAGTCAGTGATGTGGATATTGCTACCTTTATTTAACAGATGAGAATACTAATATAGAGATACAACACTTGTTACTAGTATGTGTATCTATTCATAACATGGTACATATGTACCTATGTTTGTCTATCTACCTATCATCTATTTGTGTATCCATCCAATCATCCATTCATCATCTCACCTTTTGTCTGTCTGGTTATTATGTCTGTACTATGTCTAAAAGGTAATAAATACTCAATCTTTGGAAATCTCTCCTCTTATTCAGTTCCATATTTACCAAGCAGATTAAACAAAATCTTTTTTAAAAAATATTTATTTATTTGAAATGCAGAGTGAAAAGAGAGGGAGGGAAGGAGGAAGAGAGAGAGAGAGAGAGAGAGAGAGGAACCCAAGTACTTGGTCCATGATCTGCTGCCTATCAGGTGCATTAGCAGGAAGTTGCATTGGAAGTGCTGAGTAGCTGAGACTTAAACAAGTCACTTGGCAAGGCGGGTAAGAAAGGCAGTGTCCTAAACAGTGACTTAAACTGCTGTGTCACAAAGCCTGCAACCTGTTCCTAAATAAAATATTTTTGTGATGAATGAATATTTAATCTTTAGAAAAATATGCCATAAGATGATTAAAAAGTCAACTTTTCCTTCTTACTCCTCCTTCTCATACAATAATAATTGATTTTTTAGCTTTGTTTCCCAATGACTTTGAAAAAAAGTTTTACATCTCAAAGGTTATGGCCACCTGATTTTTTAGAACGTCTATTTCCATTAAAAAAAAAAAAAAACTTGACATTTATCTATATTTCACACGATTACAATGTAATTTATTTTTCACATTATTTGAATTTGTATCTAGGGATGCCTAAAGTCCAAGAGCTTAAAAAACACTCGCAGTGAATTAGAGATCTAAGGATGCAAAAAATTAAAGTAATACAGTCAGTTTGATTGTGCTCACCTTTCCCCAAAGATCTTGAAGAAAATTACTTCTGGGGAGCAATTAGTGTTCGAGGCTTTAGGATGCTCAGGAAATGAGGTCAGTACATAAACATCATTAAATATCTCCAGAAAAATGATGACTAAACATTCAAGTGTACTCAGAAGAAGCATTCATCAATCATGGAATCATGTAAGTCATAGGCATCGAAATAACATCCAATTGAGAATTACTTAGTTAGACTTATTGAAATGTCTTGACATCATTTTCGGTATCTATTCTTAATAAATAATTCAACCACTCCATTATGATTTGTGCTCATTTTGAAGATATTTTGGATCATTTGTACTAAATACTTGGCCAACAAAGACAGAATCCAATTCATCTTTATTTTTCCAATGGTAAAAATATTATAGGCAAGTTCTTTAGATCAAATGTGATTCTTAGCCTGATTATACTGTTTACTCCCATACCACTATTCAGACAATGTAGAAATTAAAGGTTTTTATGTAACAAAATACATTGAAGTATTTTTATAGCAAGAAGTCACGGCAAATTGACTTCCCCACACTCATTCACAAACATTTTCCAGTTAAGTGAGATCACATATCTTGGTGGTGTTCACTAAGTCTATTGACGTATATTTATTTCTCCTTCTTCCAACTTTGGTATGGCTGTGTAACTTGCTCTGGCTAATGGAACAAGAGTGTTTTTTTCCACATAGATGATTTAAAACCCAGTGCAGGATCAATCATATTTTATTCCCCTTGCTACAGTAACCTTGAGAACATATTAAAAATTCATCTTTGTCAGCCCAGGTGTTTGAGTAATCCCAGTGAACAAAGCTACTCTGTTGATTTTTATTGTACACAGAACATATATATATATCTATATATTAATTATATATTATATAATATATAGATAGATATATATATATAATATATATATATTATATATATAATATAATTATATATTAATTATAATTATAATTATTATATAATTATCTAAAACTGGATAATTGGTATATATATATATATATATATATACACCAATTATCCAGTTTTAGTGTTTGGTCCTGCAATATAATTTATCCACTTATGATTCATTGACTATTATTTGGAAACAACATTGGTATATATAAATAGTATTTGTTATATTTAAAAACATAGAGGAAATTACCTGTTAAAATGATTGTTGGTGATTTTTATCATAAAAAGACATGATAAATAGACATGATAAATTTTCTTTTTATTTATCTATTCCCCCCCCCCCAATAAACCTTCCCACCCCTATGTACAACCCCTCTTCCTCCTCCTTCTCTTATTTAAGGAATACAGACTTCATGCATTTCATAAGTACAGCTTTAGGAATATATGATTCTTCCCACAATACCCCCCCACCCACCCTCCTACCCTTCCTCCTACTCCCTCTCCCATTACCAGTCACTTTCTCAACTAAGATCCATTTTTTTATTAACTTTATACACAAAATACCAACTGTATATGAAGTAAAGAGTTTGACAATTTCCACGGTAAAAAAAAAAAAAAAAGAAACTAAAACAAAATTGTTCCTCAACAGTCGACAAAGGCTGTTCAAAGTCATTGCATCTTGAAGTTAATTTCAATTCTTTCCATTTTTTTAAAACTTAATTAACTTTAAAGAAGTACCCAAGAATGATACATATTTTGGGAACACTTAGATATAGTTATAATACAGCTTTTTGAGGACAGAGGTCTTACATGGGAAGTTAGTGCACAGTGATTCCTGTTGTTAATTTAACAATTAACACTGATGTATGACATCAGTGATCACATGAGGCTTTTTTTTTTTTTTTTTTTTTTTTTTTTACAGGCAGAGTGGACAGTGAAAGAGAGACAGAGAGAAAGGTCTTCCTTTGCCGTTGATTCACCCTCCAATGGCCGCCACGGCCGGCGCGCTGCGGCCGGCACACCGCACTGATCCGATGGCAGGAGCCAGATACTTATCCTGGTCTCCCAGGGGTGCAGGGCCCAAGGACTTGGGCCATCCTCCACTGCACTCCCTGGCCACAGCAGAGAGCTGGCCTGGAAGAGGGGCAACCAGGACACAATCCGGCGCCCCAACCGGGACTTGAACCAGGTGTGCCGGCGCCGCAAGGTGGAGGATTAGCCTAGTGAGCCGCGGCGCCGGCCCACATGAGGCTTTTGACATGAGCTCCTAGAATATAGAAACCTATTGAAATGGGAGAGGCAGCGGGAGTTGGGAGGGTTGCGAGTGGAAGGGAAGTTATGGGGGATAAAAAGGCATTGTAATCCATAAGCTGTACTTTGGAAATTTATATTTACTAAATAAAAGTTTAGAAAATATGCAAAAAAAAAAAAAGAAGCCTATTGAATCCACAAACTCCGTCAGTATTTAGACAAGGCCTTAAGCAAAGTGGAAGTTGTCTCTTCCCTTCAGAGAAAAGTTCCTCCTTCTTTGATGACCACTTCTTTCACTAGGGTCTCACCCACTGAAATCCTTCATGTAGGACATTTTTTGCCACAGCCTCTTGGCTTTTCATGCCTGGAACGCTCTTGTAGGCTTTTCAGCCAGACCAAAATGCCTTAAGGCTTGATTCTGAGGTCAGCATGCTATTTAAAGAGATTGTCATTCTGTGAGTCTGCTGTGTGGACTGCTGCCCATGTTGGGGCATTCACTCCTTTTTAATTCTATCAATTATTATTACTAGACCCTTAATCCTATCCATATCCATATGATCACTTTAATACTTAAGATGATATTTTTACTACCCAGTTTAAGGGGATTTGGTTTCCCATAGTAAGTAAGCTTTAGAAGTAAGTCCATCAAAAGTATTCAGAACTATATAGCTTTACAGTTACAAACTTCATAAACTTAATAATTATAACTTTAGGGGCCGGCACCATGGCTCACTTGGTTAATCCTCTGCCTGTGGTACTGGTATCCCATATGGGCGCCGGGTTCTAGTCTCATTGATCCTCTTTCAGTCCAGTTCTCTGCTGTGGCCTGGGAGGGCAGTGGAAGATGGCCCGAGTGCTTGGGCCCCTGCACCCACATGGGAGACCAGGAGGAAGCACCTGGCTTCAGGCTTCAGATTGGCGCAGCACACTGGCAGCCATTTGGGGGGTGAACCAATGGAAGGAAGACCTTTCTCTCTGTCTCTCTCATTCACTGTCTAACTCTACCTGTCAAATAAAAAATATAATTACAACTTTAGGAACATGTTGATTCTTCCCACCACGCCCACCCTCCCACCCCTATGCACAACCCCTCTTCCTCCTCCTTCTCTTATTTCTACTCTTATTTTTTAAAGACCTATTTTTAATTGACTTTATACACATATGTTTAACTCTATGTTAATTAAAGAGTTCAACAAATAGTATTAAAAAAGCAAACTGTTCCTCAACAGTCAAGATAAGGGCTATTCAAATCATTGCTTCTCAACGTGTCAATTTCAGTTCTACAGATTGCCTTTTAGGTGCTCTGTTAGTTATCACAGGTCAGGGAGAACATATAGTATTTGTCCCTTTGGGACTGGCTTATTTCACAAAGTATGGTGTTTTCCGGATTCATCCATTTTGTTGTAATTGATTGGATTTCATTTTTTTTTACTGCTGTGTAGTATTCCGTGTTGTATATATCTCATAATTTTTTATTCAGTTTTCAGTTAATGGGCATTTGGGTTGATTTCATGTCTTAGCTATTATGAATTGAACTGCAATAAACATGGGAGTGCAGATAACTCTTTCATATCTGCATTACCCTCAGGTAAATTTCCAGGAGTGGGATGGCTGGGTCTTATGGTAAGTCTATACTCAGATTTCTGAGGTATCTTTATACTGTCTTCCATAGTGGCTTTACCAGTTTACATTCCCACCAACAGTGGATCAGGGTACCTTTTTCGCCACATCCTCACCAGAATTTGTTGATTGTTGATTTCTGTATGAAAGCCATTCTAAAGGGGATGAGGTAAAACCTCATTGTGGTTTTGGTTTGCATTTCCCTGATTGCTAGTGATCCTGAGCAATTTTTCATGTGTCTGTTGGCCATTTGGATTTCCTATTGTGAAAAATATCTGTTTAAGTTCTTTGCCCACTTCTTAATTGGGTTGTTTGTTGTTGTTGTTGTTGTTTTGGTGGAGTTTCTTAATCTATCGTTTGGTTGTTAATCTTTTATCAGTTTCATTGTTTGCAAATAATTTCTCCCATTTTACCCGTTGCCTCTTCATGTTCCTGAGTGATTTTAGCTCCTTTGTCACATATAAATTGGTTCTGGATGCTTGGATTGATTTCTGGTGTTTCTATTCTGTTCCACTGGTCTGTCCATCTGTTTTGTACCAGTACCAGGCTGTTTTGATTATAACTTCTCTGTAGTATGTCTTGAAATCTGGTATTGTGATGTCTCCAGCTTTGTTTTTGTTGTATAAGATTGTTTTAGCTATTCGGGGTTTCCTGTGTTTCCATATGAATTTCAACATCATTTTTTCTATATCTGAGAAGAATATCCTTGGTATTTTCATTGATATTACATTGAATCTGTAAATTGCATTTAGAAGTATGGATATTTTAATGATTTTGATTATTCCAATCCCTGTACATGGAAATTTTTCTTTTTTTTTTTTTTGGTATCTTGTTCTATTTCTTCCTTAAATATTTTGTAATTCTCATTGCAGAGATCTTTGACATCCTTGGTTAAATTTATCCCAAGCTATTTGTTTTTTTTTTTTTTTTTTTTTTTTTTTTTTTTTTTTTTTTTGTAACTATTGAGGACAGGATTGATCTTAGCAGTTCTTTCTCAGCCATGGAATTTTCTGAGTATACAAATGCTATTGACTTTTGTGTATTGATTTTATATTCTGCTATTTTTCCAAATGGACTTTTCTGTGTATACAAAGGCTGTTGATTTTTGAGTATTGATTTTATGTCCTGCTACTTTACCAAATTCTTTTATGAGTTTCCATGGACTCATGGTGGAATCTTTTGGATCCCCTATATTTAGAATCATGTCATCTGCAAATAGGGATAGTTTGATTTCCCCTTTCCAATTTTGCATCCCTTTGATTTCTTTTCCTTGCCTAATGGCTCTAGCTAAAACTTCCAGGACTATATTGAATAGCAATGGTGAGAATGAGCATCATTGTCTAGTTCCGGATCTCAGTGGGAATGCTTCCAACTTTTCCCCATTCAATAGGCTGCTGGCTATGGGTTTGTCATAAATTGCCTTGATTGTGTTTAGGAATGTTCCTTCTGTACCCAATTTGCTTAGCATTTTCAACATGAAAGGGTGTTATATTTTATCAAAAGCTTCCTCTGCATATGGTTTTTGTTTTTCAATATGTTAATGTGATATATCACATTGATTGATTTGTGAATGTTGAACCATCCTTGCACACACAAAATCCCATTTTGTCTGGGTGGCTGATCTTTCTGATGTGTTGTTGAATTTGACTAGCTGAAATTTTGCTGATGATTTGTGCATCTATGTTCATCAGGGAAATTGGTCTGCAATTCTCTTTCTTGTATCTTCTTCAAGTTTAGGAATTAAAGTGATGCTGACTTCATACAAGGAGTTTGGGAAGATTCCCTCCCTTTCAATTGTTTTGAATAGCTTGAGAAGAATTGGAGTTAGATTCGAGTTAGTTATTTAAATGTCTGGTAGATTTCTTCAGTGAAGCCAGCTGGTCTTGGGCTTTTTTTTTTTTTTTCCGGTTGGGGGGGTCTTTATTACTGATTCAATTTCTGTCTTGGTTATGGGGTCTGTTTAGATTTTCTATGTCTTCATGGCTCAATTTAGGTTGGTTGTATGTGTTCAGGAATCTATCCATGTCTTCTAGGTTTCCCAGTTTGTTGGCATACAGCACTTTGTAGTAATTTCTTGTGATTCTTATTATATCTGTGGTGTTTGTTTTTACATTTCCTTTTTCATCTCTAATTTTAGTAATTTGGGTCCTCTATCTTCTTTTTTGGTTTACTTAGGCCAATGGTGTGTTCATTTTATAGATTTTTCAAAAAAAAAGCTCTTCATTTTGCTGATGCTTTGAATTTTTTTGTTTCAGTTTTGCTTATTCTCTAATTTCAATTTTTTCTTTCTTCCTACTAATTTTTGGTTTTAGTTTGATTTTTTTTTAGATCCTTGAGATGCATTGATAGCTCAATTATTTGGTGTCCTTCCAATTTCTGAAACTTCCCTCTTATCATTGCTTTTGCTATATCCCATATGTTACATTGATATGTTACATTGTCCTCTTCATTTTTTTCCAATATTTTTTTCTCTTTTGATTTCTTCTATGGCCAACTGTTCATTCAGGATCATGTTGTTCAGTCTCCATGTGTTTGCATATATTCTAGAGGTTCTTGAGTTGCTGATTTCCAGCTTCATTCCATTGAGGTCTGAGAAAATACATGGTATGGTTTCAATTTTCTTTGAATTTGCAGAGACTTGCTTTATTTGGTCAGTCCTAATGAAAATTCAATGGACTGCTGAGAAGAATGTGTATTCTGCAACCATAGGATGGAAAGTTCTGTAGATATTGTTAGGTCCATTTTGTATATAGTATCGATTAACTCTGTTGTTTGCTGATTTTCTGTCTGGTTGATCTGTCCACGGCTGAAAGTGGGCTATAGAAGTCTCCCATTACTATTGCATTTGAGTCATTGTTGGGTGCGGACACAAGCTAGTACAGCTGTTGTGTATGTCCAAAAAGCCAACTGCTCTGTATAGGCTTGTTACAGGATGCTGTTGTAGGGCGATAAGGGAGAGAGGAACGTGCATCTTCACCCCCTTTTTCTCCTCTAGTTTGGCAGGTGCACTATCCCCCACAGGTTCCAAGCCAGATTTCCTCCAGGCTCTTCCCATAGCTTTATTGCCAGTGGCTTGGGCTGCTGCAGTGTGGCCTCACCTCTCTACACAGCTGGTGTGGAGGCTCTCAGCTGCTGGGGTCCTGATTTGTGCATGCCACACCCCCCCATGGAAGTATGCTGTGTCCCTCTGATTTGCATGAAGTTTTCTCTGCTGTTTTCTCTCTAACTCTTCCCTGACACTGCACTCTCTCCATTTTTTAAAAACTATCTTCTGGGCCGGCACCTTGGCTCACTTGGCTAATCCTCCCGGGTTCTAGTCCTGGTTAGAAGCGCCAGGTACTAGTCCTGGTGCTCCTCTTCCAGTCCAGCTGCCTGCTGTTGCCCAGGAGGGCAGTGGAGGATGGCCCAAGTGCTTGGGTCCTGCACCCACATAGGATACCGGGAGGAAGTACCGGGCTCCTGGCTTCAGATCAGCGCAGGAAGACCTTTCTCTCTGTCTCTCTCTCACTGTCTATAACTCTCTCTCTGTCTCTCTCTGTCTAACTCTGCCTGGCAAAAAATTAAAAAAAAAAAATCTTCTAGAGTAGAGCAGTAAGCTCCCTCCCTGCTCTGCTATCTTAATCACTGCATGGTGAATTTTCTTATCCTGCCAACAAATATATAATTAATACTTTTGTTTGATGGCTATGTTGATTTGCATTTGATCTTCAGAGCTGTTGAGAAAATGTAACCTTGGTGCTGGAGCTGTGGCATAGCAGGTTATGCCCTGGCCTGAAGTGCCGGCATCCCATATGCGCACCAGTTCGAGACCTGGCTGCTCTACTTCAGATCCAGCTCTCTGCTATGGCCTGGGAAAGCAGTAGAAGATGGCCAAAGTTCTTGGACCCCTACACCTATGTGGGAGACCCAGAAGAAGCTCCTGGCTCCTGGCTTTGGATCGGTGCAGTTCCAGCCATCGCAGCCAATTGGAGAGTGAACCAATGGATGGAAGATTCTCCTCTCTCTCTATCTCTACCTCTCCTCTCTGTGTGTAACTCTTCGAAATAAACAAATAAATCTTTAAAAAAAGTAATCTTATAATAAATATTAACTATTTAGTACACAAAAGGGGGACAGCCACTCTACAGAAATTCAATTTCTTCTCTCTTTATCTTTAAACTGATAATACTAGTTTATTTTAAGGAAGAATATAAAACGAATAAAACAAATATTAGCAATACAAAGTTAAAGGATCAAATTTATGGACTATCGCATTAATAAAAACTCAGTCTGTGCTTTCAATGTGTTACTGTTTTTAATCAAAGCATAAAGCACTAACTTATCAGTGATCTATTTCCTCAATTATGGATTAGTTTGTTCATACTGATTATTCAGAACTTAATGTAAATCATAAATCTTATTTGTGCATGTGCCATAAAATGACTGGTATGTTAGTGCTGACACATAATGTATGTCATGCTTTCTTGAAACTGCATGCTTATTCATATGCTGTTCAATACATAATCACTGAATGCTTATCAGGTGCCTGGCACTATTATCTGATACAGTTGTTAATCTTCCAGAGATGCCCTTCTTGTCTCTGACATTCTTATTTTCAGGACTCACACAAGAGGTTTCATAACAATTTTGTATGCTTCCACTTTCTTACAGATAGAAATGACAAAGAAGTAACTGAACCAGATTTAGTTTTTGCTACTTCTGTATTATAAATTTTTCTGTGACAAAAGTTGTCATTTATATCCAAGAACTATCCAAAGTAAGATAAATTTCTTCTACTTTTCCTGCTATCACCATCTTAACATTTAAAAAATATATTCGTTTATTTATTTTTACCACTGGTTCACTCTCCAGATGATCGCAACGTCAGGGCCTATGCCAGACTGAAGTCAGGAGCCCAGAATTCCATCTGGGTCTTCCATGTTGATGGCAGGGATTCAAGCACCTGGACCATTCTCTGCTGCTTTCCTATGTGCATCAGCAGGGAGCTAGCTGGACCAGAAGTGGAGCCCCTCAGATGGGACCTGAACCAGCACTTCAATATGTGATGCTGCAGTTGCATGCAGTAGCTTAATCCACTGCACCACATTTCCCTTGCCATCTTAACTTTGAGCTTTATAATTCTACACTGAGATAACCACAATATCCTTTAACTAGCTTACTGCAGCCTGTCCTACTTCCACTTATCAGTTGTGTTAGAGCAGTAGAGTAATCATCCTGTCTACTTTGTACAAATTAAACAAAATAAAACTAGTATAATAATCCCAGTAGTCAATACTCTACAACTGACTTTGATTCTCTTCTGTATTTCTGTATCCAGATACTTAGAAACCCAAATATTCTATTTCACCAAAATGGTCAGTTGCTCACCTGAGTCTCAGCGAGTACTAATCTTTCTGTATCTAAGCTAAGTTGCATATTAAGCTAGTGATCCCTTCAGTAAACTCCTAAATAACTTTGATCCCATAATCTCATTTGTATCTATTACTCATTACATGGTATTTGAATTTCTTTGTATTATATCCCATGCTACTTTTGTAAATAAATTGTAAGCTAATTCATAGTAAATGTGTTTTGAATCCACCCAAAATATCCATGGCACTTAACAAATATTTAAAATTTGACCCTAATAATTGTTGTACTTCATTTTTTCTTGGAAAAACTAACTTTGGAAATCATCACATCAGCCAAGTTTTATATGAGAAATACTGTGAAGAATAATAAGTAAAATTATCAAATGAATATGTTCTCACACTAAATAACACAGATTTAATATTTCTTAAAGCTTCTGGTAGGCTTTAAGACCACTTTTGGGGGAAAGCAATTGAAGAACAGAGTTGCTCTATCTTTTCCAATGCCTAGTCTTCAGTTTGGGCATTTATAAATCATCATCCAAGCAAGATGATTTCCATTTCAGTGTTATAATATTATTTCAAGATAGAGAAGAATAAAAAAAAGCTATTAACATATCTTACAGAAGAAAAAATGTGTTTTTTTTTTAAAAAGAGAATGTTTTTGCTTCTATCAGAGCAAGCAACAAAGATAAAATGGTGAAAGTGTATTCGTTGGTAGAAAACTGAGCCTCTGTGTTAAAGAGTGGAAGATATGACTGTAAGCTGAGACACAAAAAATAAATACTGAGAGACATCAGTTAATCCTAGGATTCAAAGGCTAGAAGCACAATTTCAAACTAAATTTTTGCCAGTGTGTGGAAAGTTAAAATTACATACTAGGGGAAAATAATGTCTTTCCCATTTTCTTGAATAACACTAGGAAGAAGAAAATTCAGAGTTAAGCATTAAAACTGCCTGCAATGCAGACTTCCCAATATGTGGCAGGCGCCAGGGGTAGGTGTAAGCTATAGTACAAGAAAAGCAACAGAAAGATGGCTCAAGTACTTGGACCTCTGTATGCATGTGGGAGACCTGAATGAAACTCCTGGCTTCTGGCTCCTTGTGGCAGTTATGGCCATTTGGAGAGTGAGTCAGTGGGTGGAAGATCTCTCTCGCGCTCTCTCTCTTGCGTGCTCTCTTTCTCTCTCTCTCTGTTTCTCTCTATCTCTATCTCTATTTGCCTCTCCCTCTCTGTAACTCTGCCTTTCAAATACATTAACAAATAAATCTTATAACAAAAGAATTATAAAATTCCAGATGTTTTATGAGCAGGTAGACACTCTATTAACTTCTCTGAGAATCCAGGAGGTCAGAATAGAGAAGAAAAATTGTCTCTCTCTCTCTCTATATATATATATATCAACAATGCAAGCGATTAAATACCAGAAATTAACAAGTGAGTTCTAGAAGTGGCCATGTCTCTTTATTTTTTCCAAATAAGCTTAAGAAAAAAATAATTTCAGACTAATACTTGTAAAGTTTGGTGCCAGTAAGAGAAAGCTGGTTTTGAGACCTTTAAAGAGGAGACAGAAAAAAAGTTGGGGTCTTAAAGAAAAAAGGATTAGAACTAAATCAACATCATAAAAATGTTTTCTGAAAGGGATATTAAGTTACAGGTATAAAGTAATTCAATCATTCCCTTTTCTGTTAACCAAGGGCAGGCTTGACTCCTAGTGAATCTTACTGATCATCAGCTAGAAGTCTTGATTCTCCTGTACCCAGGAAACAAAAAAAAACATTTCATCCACTTTGGAGACCTGTTCACTCATTTGACTGTTACACCCTTTTAGAGTTACTAGATTGTATTCCTGGTCCTCCTATTTCGAAGTCGAACTTTTGCCCTTGTCTTACCTCACCTGTCAAAGACAAACAAAACAAGAGACTAGTTAAAGTAGCAAGGTCATTTCTAAATCAGGATGACTATTGCACCAGGAGAGAGTGAAGTGAACTTAATTTTAGCTTGTACACAGCAGACTGACTATTTTAAAGGGAGAATGAGGAAGTTGGGCTGAGGGGGGCAAGTTAGAAGTTCAGAGTCACAGAAAATCCCATATGGGCGCTGGGTTCTAGTCCTGGTTGCTCCTCTTCCAGTCCAGCTCTTTGCTATGGCCCAGGAGGGCAGGCAGTGGAGGATGGCCCAAGTGCTTGGGTCCCTGCACCCGCATGGGAGACCAGGAGGAAGCACCTGGCTCCTGGCTTTGGATCGGTGCAGCGCTGGCTGTAGCGAACATTTGGGGGGCGAACTAATGGAAGGAAGACCTTTCTCTCTCTCTCTCTCTCTCTCTCTCACTGCCTATAACTCTTCCTGGCAACTGAAATAAATCTTTAAAAAAAAAGAAGAAAAGTTACAAAGAGTTTGTTGCTGTAAATAAAATTAAGCCAGCTGTACGTGCTAGCTCGTGAGTATCCAAGTTAGTATCTTAGTCTCTCATGGTGACTGGAAGAAAGAAATCCTATCCTCGGGTGTTGACAGGAAAGAAACATGCATTTCTCAGCCACTTTGAGTTTTCTTAGAAACATTGAGCAGATGGAGTCATTTTAGGGATGCGGCCTTAAGCTACTAGAAACTATATTGATGTTTGTGTTCAAATCTTTGTAGGTCAAGATTGGAAACAGGTTGGAGCAGAGGGCTCAGAGGAGCCTGGCTAGGTATGGGTTGTAGAGGGAGATTCTGTCATATCAGTACACATTAAATTTCTATCCTTTGCAGCTCACCTTTCTGTTCACCACTCCTCCATTGCCACCCCATCCACAAAACTCCTAGACTTAGATTGCTTTGTCTTACTGTTCAACCATCAATGCTCTTCATGACATGCCTCCAGTCAGTTCTCCAGTCAAGTATCAAAGCATGTCATAAAGGACTAATGAAACACTCAGTGAGTTGATTGCTCAAATAACATTTTGCACTGTAGCTGATAACAACAGTCCTTTGCTTCTTTTAAAGGAAAGAACATTGTATTATCATCAAAGATCTTCACATTTCCCACAGCCACAATTTATTTTTGATTTCAAAAAATTAAAATATAATGGTAGCCACAGTATGATTAATATTTACAATAATGTGTAAAAATTTGAAAGAAAATCTGTCTTCAAATATTTCCTGATTGCCCTAAAAACAGAGATAACCCTACCCACAGAAAATACTTGTCACTATGGCTCTGTGAGCAATCACTGGAAAAGTTTGTTAAAGTTCCTATTGTTATAAGTGGCCTATCAGCTGTTGAAAGTGTGTATGAACTGCCTGATGGTATAGAGAAGACAGCTGACACCTTGATCCACACAATTGCAGGTTGTGTACACAACTATTTGTGTTTGTGTTTGGAATTTATTCTTTGAAAATCTCTCTGCCCCTTTTTGTAAATTAGATCCTTCATGGGAAAACTTTCTTTGTTACAGAGTAAGTTTACAGAAATTAGATATATTTATAACATAAAATATTAATATTTTTATATTTTCAAAGTATGTCCTAGTTTCCAGCCTAAACACTGTATAATTTCTATGAAATTTTTTTTGTAGATAAATCTCAGGCTTTGGTCTCACTTTAGTAGTTCCCAATATGTAAATTGCTACTATCAGTTCATGTGTGCTACGTACTGAATGATTTTAGTTCATGCTTAGCAGTAGACTCTCCCATTTAGTTTCAGGTCAATTTTACATATGTTAGGCATATAGATCTGCTATATTGGTAGTACCTTGAAAAGAAAGGTTAGTAACTCTGTACCATGGCATGTTCCCATCTTGTTATTTAAACTGTATTCAGCACACAAAATATTTCCTTGGAATATGCCAGAGAGCTGAGCAGGCAGTCAGGAGGGTGAGGAAGAATAGATTGAAAGAGGGGGAAGGCATGTTAGTACAGTGAGTTAAGCCACCCCTTGTGATGTCAACATCCTATATAAGAGTACCTGTGATCTAGCTTCTTGCAAATGCATCTGGGAGGCATCAGATAGTGGCCCAAGTACTTTCATTCCTGCCACCCATGTGAGAGACCAAGATGGAGTCCCTGTCTCTTAGTTTCTACCTGTCCTAGTGCAGGATATTAAGGGCATTTGAATAGTGAACAAACAGGTGAAATCTCTTTCTCTTTGTCTTTTAACCTGCTGCACCACAACACCTTCCCCAGCAAAAATGCTTTATTCAGAGGGTGCTTCAGGTTGTAGGGACTAAGGCTTAATTTTTGTTCATTCAAATAATTTTTACTTTCCAGTATTACTCGATAGCCATCTTTACTGCTTGGTTTAGTACCCCTGATAAATTCTGTTCATCATTATAACAGTGATTATTTAATCTTGTCTTTAACTAATCCTATGATCTCTTTAATGAGAGGCTATGGTAAAAACACTTGAACACATATTTGTGAAACTGAATCCTTCATTAATAAATTCTGATGCCCTGAGTTAAATCTATAATCATAAAGTCCTGCTAATGAGTCATGCACCTAATAAATGAATTAGAAAGAAAAAGCATTGAGAGGCTGCCTTTGAATTTAGGTGGGAAATATAGTTTTAGTTATTTAAGTATGCTAGTCTCAAGTTTCCTTTATGATTAAAGAAATCGATGTCTCCTTACCATTGGTATCCAATTTGCAATTTCCTTCTTTGATGTTTTGCTAGCATCATGTTAGTTAAATGAAGCAAATGTGCTCTTAGCTTTAAGCAGCTACTTAGCTGCTTTTGAAGTACAGTGGAAAGCAGCAGGGCATTAAAGTTGGGATGGCCTGAGATTTAAATATCTGCTCTGCCATTTAGTAATTGTATAACCTTGGGCAAGTTATTTAAGTTCTCTGAGTTTCCATTACTCTATGTATAAAATAGACATTATAATATCAGGTTGGAAGATTTCTTCTAGGGATTAAATGAAGTAATAAATCTATTTAAAAGACAACACGTATCTTACTAAATAGTATTTTTCATCTAATGATAACTATCATTAATTATACATACAGACATTCTAATTTTAATAACTTAATTCGCATATACATTTTGAGTATTATATTTAATATCAACTTTTAAAATTTAGAATACTCCAGAAATTTTCAATTTTGTGCTTCAGAGATGGCTTTTCTCCTATGTCTCATACCTATCTCTCAATTGTGAGGGCTACTTCTTCATCTCCACATGGAAATATATTCACCTAGAATGTCAAATCATGAAAGCTAACCAGTGTCCAAAAGCTACTGCGTGAAGGAGACATGCAGAGATGACAGCATGGCAATTTCACTTTTTATTACAATAAAACATTTTCATAAAACATGTTCTGTAAAATTTTAACTTGTAAGATAGTCTTAGAAAACAAAATAAAGCAAATTAAACAAAAACAAATTGAAGATGGAGATTCTGTAATTAATATTGAATATCAACTACACTTCTTGGAGATTCACAAATCACAGAAGGTTTTGAGGATTCTGACAGGAAAGAAACCTAAGTCTGCTTTGTCCAGTGTTTACATATTTTTTGAAACAAATGTGGGATGACATTTTTCACATCAATAAAATCACATTGGGAAATCCTATCATAAGTCTTTGATATCAAATCCTTCTATGGAGCCTTGAAATTTGATTGAAATGGTTGGACTATACACATTTCCATAAGCAAGATACTATCCTTTTCTGTAGTCTTCATCAGATAGACCAAGTTACTTTTTTGAGTCCTTTCATATAAACTCATAGGTCCGATTTAATTCTGATGATCTTAATAATAATAAGAAAAGTTAATGAAAAATTTATTTTTGTTTTTTAATTTTTTAACTTTTAAAAATTCTATAAGCTTAGCAAATTTCATGTATTTCTTATATACAGATTTGAGAACAGAGTGCTATATGCCACCATACCCTCCCTCCAGCCCATGCTCACAATCTCCATCCTCCTTCCTTTTTTATTCCTCCCTTTAATTTTTACAATGACATGCTTTCAGTTTATTTTATGATCATAAGATTAACCCTCCACTAAGTAAAGGATTAAACAAATAGTATGAAAAAAAAACACATAATGATAAATTTAAATAAAAGGAACTGACATAACAAGATATATTTCTGACTTGAGAATTAAATGCCAAATACAGTCCAGTCAAGCATCAAGACTGAGGCTGGAATAAGGTAAAATACAGCATCCTCCCAAATCCCATACAATTCAGTCACCAAATAATAAACAGCAGTAGTGAATAGCTGGCTCTGGGGGATGAGTTAGAGCGTGTAGAAAGATGCTCACAGTGTTACAAGTATACAGAAATGATGCATGATGACGCTGAGGGGGAATAAGTACTCTGTGCCTTACTCTCAACTCTGTACACAAGAAACCAACAAGTCAGTACTAAACTAACCTGAGTATTGTACGCATTTGAAGATAACAATAGCAACAACAAAATGCAAATACAGTTCAACTACAAAGAAAACTGGCCTATTCCTTACACTAATCACAAAATGACATGTTTATTTCTAAGCATAATTATTATTCACCTCTATATTTAATATTCTTTCAACAATGCTTAATTGTGATTTAAGAAAATTCTAAGGTAAACAAAAACACAAGACAAAAATATTTAAATTTTCAAGAGATAACTCATAAGATTCAAAGATGGCCCTGATTTGTTACTATGAGACAGAGATGTTAAAATAACTATAACTAGTATGTTAAAGAAACTACTGGAAAAGGTAGACACCATATATGCATGGCAAACAGCAGAAAAAGGAAAATTAAACAAACATAATTATAAATAGTAAAATAAAAATGCTAGAAACTTTCAAATTGCTATAATAAGTGAAAAATTCCATTGATGGCTTCATAAGTAGACTATAGATACAAAAAAGGAAAGGATGACAAGGTCCCAAAACAGATAAATAATATGAAACAGTAAACAAGTATATAATTGAAGTCTAGAATATATATTTGAGTAAATAATGGCCCAGAAGCCTTTAGAACCTCAATCAGCATAGGTACAAAAGCAAAGAAAAAACAATTTACCTGGATAGAACAATCAGAACATGGAAGGAAAAAAAGAGTAAATGAAACTCTTGAATGTAAACTGAAAAAGATAAGTAATAAATATGAAGAGAAATATATGAATATCTTTGATTTATGGACAAGAACCTATGTATGCCAGAAGATGTTAGGGTTACAGCTTTAAAAAACTGGCGAAGTGTAGAGGCTAGTGCTGGGGTGGGGGTGAAGGGGTAGGGATTGGCAATCAAAGCACAATTCTATATACAAAGAAGCAATCTTAAAAAAAAAAAAAAAAAAAAAAAAAAAAAAAAAAAAAAAACAAGATGAAATAAACTCTTTTCAGCAGGGACTGGCATTGTGGTGCAGCAGGTTAAACCACCTGCGTGGGATGCCAGAATACCATATCATAGGGCCTATTAATGTCCTGACTTCTCTGCTTTCCATCCAGCTTCCTGATAATGTACCTGTGAAGGAAGTGGAAGATGGCCCAAGTTCTTGGGCCACTGCAAACTGTGTGGGAGAACAGAATGGAGCTCTGGCTTCATACTGGTCCATACCTGATTTGTGACTATCCTGGGAGTGAATTAGCAGATGGAAAGATATCCTTTTCTCCCTCTGTCTCTCTTTTAAATGAATGAATGAATCAATAAAATCCTTTTAAACAAAGATTTAGTCGGGAAACAAAATTGGAGATAGTTGATTGCCAGCAAAACATGTTAAGAAAATTAAATATGATACCAGATAAAAACTTGAATCTAGGTAAAGAAAAACATGATGTGGGTAATAAACTAACAAAAAGATACCAATAAAAACTCCATACTTATTTTGTTTTTAATAATGTTAAGCATAATTGATTTCCTATTTATAAGTGGATTTTGCAATATATACAAGGGCTCTTCAAAAAAGTTCATGGAAAATGGAATTAAAAATATTTATTTTGCGCCAAAATTGTTGAAATGCATACATTTTATGTATTTTACAAAAGCTTTTAAACTCCTTTCAAATATGACTGTACCATTGAGCAATTTCCAATAGCAATATATGAAACTTTAGTCATGCTTATATGTATATAATATACAACCCAGAAATTGCTCTTCCAAGAGTCTACCCAAGAGAAAGAATGTATAAATTCACAAAAAACCTATACACAAATATTCATAGCAATACCTTGAAATTATAAATCCATCAACTGTCAAATGAATCAGTAAATCTGGTACATCCATACAATGCAATTTTGTTCAGAATTTAGGCAATAAAATATCAATTATTCTTAATGAAGAATATCAATTATACTAAACTAAATTCTTAGACAAAATATGGCATACTTTATTATTTCATTTATATAACATTCTGGAAAAGACAAAATATAGGGGGTAGAAATCAAATAAGAAATTTCTGGGCCTTGGTTGTGAGGTGGACTGACCACAAAGTAGCATGATGAAATTTACAGGATAGTGGTAATATTCTGTATCTTCACAGTGACAACGAGAACACAACTTATATAAATTTATCAAAACCCATGGACTTGTACACCTAAATAAAGTGTATCCCATTTTATAAATTTATTTTTAATTTGCTTGAGCGGCAATGTTACAGACAGAGAGGGAGAGACAGAGGGAAAGGACTTCCATCCTCTGGTTCACTCTCCAAATGGCTGCAAAGGCCAGAGCTGGACTGATCTGAATGCAGGAGCTAGAAGCTTCTTCTGGGTCTCCCACATGGGTGCAAGGGACCAAAGGACTTGGCCCATCTTTTACTCCTTTCCCAGGCCATAGCAGAGAGTTTTATCAGAAGTGGAGCAACCAAGACTAGAACCAGTGCCCAAATGGGATGCCAGCACTGCAGGTGGAGGATTAATCTACTATGACATAATGCTGGCCCGATTTTACCACTTTTAAGTTGTGAATTACAACCATCTAAATGATGTCCTCTATACCAATTCCTGTTCTATTAGATTGTAATTACATCTAGATTTTTTTAAAATTTAACCAATCATTCCTCACATAAGTAAACTTTCTCTCTTCGTTTCATGTTTTTCACTATCTTGAAAAAGATACTATTAAAACTCCCTGCAGAATAACGTTGATAGATTTAATCTTTACTCTTCTTGTTTGTTTGATTTATCAACTTTTAATTCACATAGACTATAGCAATTAAAGAGAGAGAAGCAATCTGAATTACAAGGACATCAAAACCATGACCTTCTACCATGCTATAAGCAGAAAGTTCTAGCAATGTGGCCAATTAAGCTACAAACAGCACTGATGAAATTATTCTCAGGGTAGCAATCTCTATCTTGAATTCCATTATTCCTGCAGAAAATTAATGTGGAAAATTGACACTGTTTGACTTTGTTTCTAGATCACACACTATTCTTTTTTTTCTAAGGATACATAATTTCAAGTGACTGCACTATTTCAAATTTAAATGATGGTTGAACATCTATAGACCAACATACCTGCAATTCAGTGGCTACATGAAAAAATAGGAAAGTAGTTCGGTTTAGAAAAGATTTATTTATTTATTTATTTATTTATTTATTTCTATGAAAGAGTTACAGAGAGAGGGGAGGAAGGGAGAGAGAGAGAGAGAGAGAGAGAGAGAGAGAGAGAGAGAGAATCTTCAATTTGCTGGTTCACTCTAGATGGCCACAAAGCCAGAGCTGGGCGAGTCCAAAGCCAGGAGCCAAGAGCTTCATCCAGCTCTTCCATATGCTTGTCAGGGGCCCAAACACTTGGGCCATCTTCCACTGCTTTTCCCAGGTCATTAGTAGGGTTCTGGTTTGGATGTGGAGCAGTCAGATATGAACCAGAGCCTATATGGGATGCTAGTGTCTCAAGCAGCAGCCTTACCCACTAGGCTAGAACACCAGTCCTAGGGAATTAGTTCTGAAACTGAGGGACACTTTACAAGTAGTCAGATATTTGCTGAAAATGAGTATGAGATGGAAAACTCTTTGCAGAAAAAAAGCATGCATATTATTTGTATAAAATTAAGTTGAAGACTATAGATTATGGATCTACTCCATCTTTTCTTGTTAGGAGGCTATACCCTGACAAAAAGTTCACTAAATACAAATCATCATGCTGGCTTATAAATACACATGCTTGCTAAGTTCTAGAAAATGTTTTAGCATTCCTGACAAAGTAATAATTTTATCAGTAATTGACTCAACTATATATTAACTAACAAAAATATAGATTGCATTTTGAGTTTTTTATCAGTGGTTTCAATGAAGGCCCACATAAACTTTATGGGATAATCTGTTGATAAGCTTAACATACAGATTTTGAGATTTCATCTATTGAAACTCTGAGTCAGATTGTTTAGGGTGGTGGAATTTGTATTTTTTTTTTAAACTTTTATTTAATGCATATAATTTTCCAAAGTACGACTTATGGATTACAATGGCTTCCCCCCCATACCGTCCCTCCCACCCACAACCCTCCCCTTTCCCACTCCCTCTCCCCTTCCATTCACATCATGATTCATTTTCGATTATCTTAATATACAGAAGATCAGCTTAGTATACATTAAGTATGGATTTCAACAGTTTGCTCCCACACAGAAACATAAAGTGAAAAATAATAGATGATTTTTTTAAATGATGATGAAATCAGAGCAGACCTATTGTCATGTTTAATCCCAGTGAGAGTCAAGTTGGGAATTGATAATTTCTTTTTTTTTTTTTTTTTTTTTTTTTTTTTTTACAGAGGATCAGTTTAGTATGCATTAAGTAGGGATTTCAACATTTTGCACCCCCATAGAAACACAAAGTGAAATATATTGTTTGAGTACTCGTTATAGCATTAAATCTCAATGTACAGCACATTAAGGATAAAGATCCTACATGAGGAGTAAGTGCACAGTGACTCCTGTTGTTGGAATTTGTATTTTTTTAAAAAATGATTATTTATTTATTTGAAAGGCAGAGAGAGAGAGAGAGAGAGAGCGAGAAAGAAGAGAGGTCTTCCATCCGATGTTTCACTCCCCAAATGGCTGCAACAGCCGGAACTGAGCCAATCCAAAGCCAGGAGCCAGGAGCTTCTTCCAGGTCTCCCATGTGGGTGCAGGAGTCCAAACATTTGGGCTGTCTTCTACTGTTTTCCCAGGTTATAGCAGAGAGCTGGATTGGAAGTGGAGCTGCTGGGACTCAAAAGGGTGCCCATATGGGATGCTGTGGCATTGCAGGTGGTGGCTTTATGTGCTCTGCCACAGTGCTGGCCCCAGAATTTCTATTTTTAAAGGATCTACTGTGTCTTTCTGCTAAATATCCAAGTTTGTAAATATGGTTCAAAAATAAATAATACCTAGGCAAAATTTTAAGTGTTTATACAGGCAAGAAATTATGTAGTATGCTCCTTAAAGTTATTTTCAGTGAAAACGTTATGCATGATAAAATTTTTCCCTAAAAACCATGAGAGATGATTTTTTCCCTTTTAAATGTATAAGCAGTTGTTTGGGGAAGAATAATGTATGGATGGCTTTAGCAATAATGAAGGAATCATCACCAAAAAAACTATTGACTTCAAAGAAATAATACTACATTTCTGAAATAAAATTCAATTCTCAGAAAAGGACAAAAACCTGTTCATAATGCATATGATAGGAGGGAAACTGAGTGGTTATAAGGATCTTTATGAATAAATACCCTTAGTAAAATGCTTATTTTAGAAAAATATTTACTATATTATGCCTATGTGTACTATAAATCTACAGATAACTTCTCTCCATTTAAATATGTAAATTATTTTAACATGAATTTCACCCTATTTGATTCTGTACTCCTCACTTATGGGTCTCATAATGTGTTGAAGATTAATTGCCCATACTCCTGTCCTTTGTCACAATCCTAAATATGTAAACAAATTTCACTGATTAACTTTCAAGTCTGTTTTGGTCAGTAACAGTACAAATATCCATTAGTTCTGAATGGCTCAACTTGCAGCAACCTTTGAATTATCTCAATTTCAAAATAGAACTTTCTCACTCTCTGCGTTATTATTTATCCCAACCTTTGCAGTCAAATTTGCTCACAAATTTCTAGCTGTTGCTAAGCTTTCATGATTTAAGCTTTTATATTCTTCCAAATAATACATAGATTTATATAAATAAAAATAGCAATAAATTCATTATTTTCATTCAACAATTTCAATGTGCTCACTATTGCTAAGAGTAAGGAACAAAAAGCCACTGGAAGTCTGTGTCAGAGTTTACCATGGCAACATATCAACTGCTTGTAAATGGATAACATGTAAGCTATGATAGAGGTACAGAAAAATTGATCTAGGTATCTTATGGTGAATACTTCACATGTGTGGGTTCCATCCATAAAGATTTAATGTAAAAATATCTCTTACACTGTGATCACATAGACTTTTCTTTAGTATTTAAATAATAATCTGTGAGACATTATAATCTAAATTTTTCTCAGAGCAGTCTGCTTTTACTTTGCTTAAAATGAGTCAGACATCTCTGGAACTCTGGTGTTGGTGGTAGGTCCAAAGTCACTCTAAGTCATCAGGGATAGAACCTGGGGAAGAGTTGTGGAACTTAATATGTTATCCCTCTTAGTATTTTTTTTTTGTTTGCTCTACTTAATACTTTTGGTTGAATACTGTAATCAATACACAATTCTTCTTAAGTGCTGAAACTTAACTGAAAAGTGATCACTGTTAAATATAAGAGTGAAAATAAGAGAGGGAGGAGATGTACAATTTGGGACATGCTCAAGCTGACTTACCTCAAATGGTAGAGTTAGAAACATACCAGGGGATTCCAATTCAATCCCATCAAGGTGGCATGTACCAGTGCCATCTCACTATTCCAGGTGATCAATTTCAGTTCACAATTGATCATAATGATAGGGCTAAGAGCCAAAGGGAGCACATAAACAAGAATAGTGTCTGCAAATACTAGCTGATAGAATAAAAAAGGGAGAGAATGATCCAACATTGGAAGTGGGATACACAGCAGACCCATAGAATGGCAGATGTCCTAAACAGCACTCTGGCTTCAGAATCAGCCCTTAAGGCATGCGGATCCGGCTGAAATGCCCATGAGAGCCATGAGAGTATTTCAGGCATGGAAAGCCAAGACACTCTGGGGGAAAAAAAAAAACCTATATGAAAGATCTCCACGAGTGAGATCCCAGTGGAAAGAATGGGTCATCAAAGAAGGAGATACCTTTCTCTGAAGGGAGGAGAGAACTTCCACTTTGACCATGGCCTTGCCTAAATATGATCAAAGTCAGTGAACTCAGGGGGCTTTCATAGCCTTGGCAGCTCATGACAAGAGCCTAGCGTGATTACTGAGGCCATAAACAAGAGTGTCAATTTGTTAAGTCAACAACAGGAGTCACTGTGCACTTACTCCTCATGTAGGATCTTTGTCCTTAGTGTGCTATACATTGAGATTTAATGCTATAACTAGTACTCAAACAGTATTTTTCACTTTATGTTTTTTTGTGGGAGCAAACTGTTGAAATCTTTACTTAATATATGCTAAACTGATCTTCTGTATATAAAGAGAATCAAAAATGAATCATGATGTGAATGGAAGGGGAGAGGGAGTGGGAAAGGGGAGGGTTGCGGGTGGGAGGGACGTTATGGGGGGGAAGCCATTGTAATCCATAAGCTGTACTTTGGAAATTTATATTCATTAAATGAAAGTTTAAAAAAATTAAAAAAAAAGAATAACGAAATAAACCTTGGGTATTTCTCACAACTTCCACCTTGGCAACTCTGGTAGTCTGCAGAAAAAAAAAAAGGCATTCTTAGAAGTTTCAAATTAATTGACTTGGCATTCCTTACAGAAAAATACCACTTTGTGAGATAAGTGTTAGTGTCTACTAATATCAGATTGGATACTCACCACATCAAATCACCCCTGGTAAGTAAAAGTCCATGTTGTGGAACCCATGCATATCATTCATCCCTGCTCCAGAGAGTACATTACAGGGCAGATTGACTGGAGAAAGAGGTTGCCTGATATTCACACAAGAGATTATATTATTTACCTACTCTGCTGAGAATACTCTTTGGTGAAAATTCACACATGGAACAGCATATATCCCTACACTCTGAGGATTCAGGGAATTCTATCTAAATTCTCTTCTGTCTTTATCACCAGTTTTCTAATTGTGTCCTTTCCAAATCTCTATCTTTTTAGCATATAGCAATATAAATACTGCCTATATTTCTCAATTCAGGAAAAACAAGCCAAAATATGTATAATACTCAGAGATCTGCTAATGAAAGATGTTTGCTTTTTTTTACTTCTTTTTTCCAGGTTACCGTAGACTGAAGCTGTCTACTTTGAGTGATTTCAACCAATTCCACAAATAATACACATTAAAACCTGTTTTTTTTCCTTCTTTCACAGTTAGGTCATCATAAGAAATTCCAATTAGATTCTACAGATTATGTTAGAGAATTGGAGGCAGTGTACGGGGAGAATGTAGCCACAGGTATCTGAGCCACTTGTTCATGTGACTTGCTCATATCTTCAGGTACCACTCAAGGCTGAGGCCATATGTATCACTTTTATTTGCTAATGGACTTCTGTCCAGATGTGCATCTGTGATATGCTGGTCAGAGAATACCATTTCATAATGGGCAGTTCACCTAGCAGGGTTATTTGGTCTCTCATGGAAGATGTTCAATATTTGAGAGACCAGGAGCAAGTCAGACACTATTTATTGTAAAGGAAAAAATAATTTGAAAATGATAACATAAGTTTGTCTAAAATCTTGAAATTTTACTTTGTGGTTCATCAGTAGAAGCCTGACTGGTAATGATACAGCACCCCTATCTGCTACAATCATTTCAAAGATAATTGAATCTGCAATGTCCTGGAGCCCAAGCTGTCAAGTAGCTTGTGCAGTAGTTTAAACCTATTAAAGAGTTGTCTTTTTTTCTGAGACCTAGTAAAAAGTAGCAAAATTCTAATAAAAACAGACTTCAAGGATACTCAGTAAATGTGTTGGAACAATAAATCCAAATAAAGTATATCCTTCCTACAAACTGCCAAGATATAGTATGTCCCTTTATTAATACTAGGAAGCGCATGATGAAATAAATTTACTTTTATCTCCACACGCATACCTCAACATGCACAGAACCTTGAGCCTGTAGAAACTTAATCAGAGTTCCTGAAGATTTTGTGGTATATTCTTTTCCAACTTCTTATTTATTTATTTATTTATTTTCTTTAAAAACTCATTTTTGTGTTCATTAGGCCCAATGAACAGGATGTTATTAATGTAATGGAATAATAGCATGACATTTGATGAGATACTGAGAAAGATGATCACGATCCCTTGAGATTAGATTTTGTCATATGGCTGTGTATTTTATTTAGCCCCCTAATAGGTCAGTGGCAGTGTTTTATTGACCCTGTCAGCTGAAATTGAACTTCTCCTAGTGGGTTTTATACTAAAATATTTGTTCTGTACTAGGTAACAGAGGGTCTATTATTGATTAACTTCAGCAATAAAACCACATCTAGGTTAGTGGTTAGAATTAGAATTATTATCTGATTACATTTTTGATAATCCAATGACATTTTCCTATATCCATCTGCCTTTGCACGTGCCAAACAGAAAATCTGAATTTGCATATGGTAAAAAGCATAACTTCTTTACTGCTCAAATCCTTGATTGGCAGACTTGTGATACGCATATTCCTTATTATGTTTGTAGGCTTTCATTTTACTTTTCTCTGCAAGCAAAAATAATACCTGCAATCTTCCAGTTTCTGAACATTTCCTTTACGTCTGTGCATATTTATAATTTGAATTTATTTTATCATGTGGTGTGTTCAAGGGTATATAGTTCAACTGTGGGATGAGCCCGAATCATAATCGCAGTTAGCACCTGGTCTCAATAGATCTCTACTCTGACTATTGGAATGCTGACATTTGGGGTCCCTGGAGATTGCTGACAGGTAGAGTCAGAGCGTTACATTCTATGAGAGGTTTTTTATTGTCCTTCTCTAATACTTACCCTGATAAATCATGGCAGGATTCCTTGGGGGAAGATTAGGAAGTAGATTTGCAGTACAAATTCTTCATGTATAGTCATGTTATTTCTCAAAGGAACTCAATCTCTGTGTCCTTGGGAGATCCTGAATCTAAGAACTATATAAATATTAGAAGAACTATATCAAGGTTGAAGGCTCTGGACCCTGTTAAAGTGATTTAAATAATATCTCTCTTTATCACATTTAGTGCTTTTCTGCCTGCGCACATCAATAAAACTCTATAGACTGATCATTTACTTCAGCACTAAGAACACCACAATTAATTAGCAACTTTTCTTATTCAGTTCACACTACTGGATTACAATACCATAGACTGATCGATTTAACAACTGACACCTATTTCTCACAGTTCTAGAGACAAAGATGTCCAGCATCTAAGGGTCAACAAATCTGGTTCTGGTGAAGGCACTCTTTTTTCATTTGCAGACAATAACCAACTAGTTGTATCCTCTCCTGACCAAGAGTGATTATTTCTCTCATGATTCTTCCAAGGCCACTAACCCAACTGATTAAGGATCCAATTTCCCAACTAATTTTAACGCCAAAGACCTATAACCTAATACTGTCAAATTGGGCTTAAGACTCTACAATATGGATCATGGGAGAAAACACACTATATAACACAAACACCAAGGATTTCTGCTGGTCAAATGATGATAATTCAGTGGGATCTGGTCCCTTACTGCAAATGTGGACACATTAACTATGGAAAGTAAGCACTGTCTCTTCGCCTATCTCTTTCAATAAATCTCATCTTGCCTGGTGAATACAGGAAATCTCTTGTGACCCATTACCCATATTGAATTTCAAAAATGCAATGTGATTGCAGTATTTCCCACTGTCATCATTGACCTACAATAATGCCATGACAAAGACTGTTGGACTTCCATTGTAAATGCTTTAAGGTAAAGGAAATGCTTTAGACAAACTCAGGGGCATACATTGAGTTTTTTTAAACAGGTCTTTTGCAGTTCCAAGGACATTTCAGTCTCATTATTTATTTATTTATTTATTTTTGACAGGCAGAGTGGACAGTGAGAGAGAGAGACAGAGAGAAAGGTTTTCCTTTTGCGTTGGTTCACCCTCCAATGGCCGCCGCAGCCAGCACGCTGCAGCCGGCGCACTGCGCTGATCCGATGGCAGGAGCCAGGTACTTATCCTGGTCTCCCATGGGGTGCAGGGCCCAAGCACTTGGGCCATCCTCCACTGCACTCCCTGGCCACAGCAGAGAGCTGGCCTGGAAGAGGGGCAACCAGGACAGAATCTGGTGCCCCGACCGGGACTTGAACCCGGTGTGCTGGCGCCGCAAGGTGGAGGATTAGCCTAGTGAGCCGCGGCGCCGGCCTCAGTCTCATTATTATAGGCTACCTTTGGGTAAAGGTTTAGTCAACTAGCAAACAGATTGTTCGAAACACTATTAATTACTTGATGTAATATATCTTCCAGAGTCTTTGCCTAGTGCATGTACCAATTTCAATACATTTTACTAATTAAACACTAGAATCCCTACAACTCAATAAAATATACTTAGAACCCTTTCCCATGTAAATTCCTCAGAATTCTGTCAATAAATACTGACGATTCTTTTAGTGTACCCGGAGTCAACTCATGGATCTGAGAAAAGACTATGGACTGTAAATGGGTTCTGTCACTTACATGTAGTTGCTATACTCATTTGTGGCCCCAAATCGACAAGGAGATAAATGTGAGAGGAAATAGGCATGTTGAAGAAGGTTCTGTCTGTCTCTGGAACCTATCACCCATAGGGAATTACATTATCCTTTAGGTCCTAGTCAAACTTGCATAAGTAGACACATTTCAGGCTATAAAGTGGATGAGTAGGGAGTTAGGTCCTGGATAAGACCCATTCAAAGATGCCCTAAGGGTTACTATTTCAATACCAGCCCTGCTAGCAAGGCATTTTTAAAATAAAATATATTAGGCTATATATGAAGTGAGTGAGTAATTGACATAATAAAGTTCCATCAAAACCTTGAGGGTTTTCATTAAATGTCAGGCTACAATAAATCTTCAAGTGCTGGACCTCTTTCCTGTAAGTGTCTCATATCTTAAACAGCACTGTACCCCTTTGAAACATGACTGCTTAAGGTTAATTCCTCAAAAATTCTTTCCCACTTTTGACATTTTTATTGCAGGGTCCTTTAAAGTGAAATATGAAAGGTTTTAACGACAATGATGCTTTGGTATGTAGTCACTGAAATAACTGTGTTGGTTAACCTCAGAGGAGAAAGGTGACCTGAAGAAATATTAATAATTTCCTTTAAGAATATCATGATTCATTGAC
Organism: Oryctolagus cuniculus; assembly: GCF_051225735.1. Classification (NCBI taxonomy): domain Eukaryota; kingdom Metazoa; phylum Chordata; class Mammalia; order Lagomorpha; family Leporidae; genus Oryctolagus; species Oryctolagus cuniculus. The sequence continues at coordinate 39,407,373 of NC_142868.1, read as the reverse complement.
CATCAAAGGACACTATCATGGAGAAATTCAAAACACAGGCTCTCTAGGTTCAAGTTTCTGCTCTGCCATTGCTTGCTATTTAACAAGGGGAAATTACTCAATCTCTGCTCTTCAGTTTCCTCATCTGCAAAATAGGAAATTAGTAGTAACTGATTGACAGGACTATTGTGGGACTAAGGTTTCCAAATCTTTAAGATATCCAGTGTTTAGCAGATTTTGAATACTACATACTTTTCCGTTTTTTTTATATTTTATATTTCTTTATGATATGCTCTTTACTTGCTTCCATTCTGTGTTGATCATCAAAAAGGAATAAATAAATAACTAATATTTTTCTATCATGTGATATTTCACAAAGAGTTACACTAATGTGATTTTATTTTATCTTTATATTCACCATCTCTATTTTTAATAGTAAAATCTGAAATTCAGAGAAATGTTGCGATTAGGCACAGATTCTACATTCTTTCCTTTTCCCAGTTATAAGATTTGTGATACTTATGAGTGTTTATTCTCCTGAACACTGCATCCTTACAATTTACTGTGCCTTTACTGTGTATTTAATCATATGATCTACTAATATTAACTGCAAATTTCATATTGTTATTCTATTCCTTTATTATGAAGAGACTTAGAGAAACAGAGTATAATGTTTAAAACTATCAAGAGAGCAATGTTGAGACATTGCAGTGCATTCCTTCCTTCATTTATTCTTTCAAGAAATGTCTACAATGGGGCCATACAAGATATTTGAACACAGTGTGGAAAAAGAAAGTCAAATTTTCTTGACATCAAAGAGTAACAGTCTATAATAGAGGTAATAATTAAATTAATGTTTATTAAAATGTAAGAATCAAAATATAATTTACATTATAGAAGTTTCATTAAAATGTGTATTTTGTTTCTTATGCTATTTTTATTATATCGAAAAGTGCTTGGGGCCAGCGCTGTGGCAAAGTAGGTAAGGCCACTGCCTGCGGTGCCGGCATCCCATATGGGCTTCAATTCTATGTCTGGCAGCTTCAATTCTGATCCAGCTCTCTGCTATGGCCTGGGAAAGCAGTGGAAGATGGCACAGGTCCTTGGGCCCTTACACCTGTATGGGAGACCCGGAAGAAGCTCCAAGCTCCTGGATTCAGATCAGTACAGCTCTGGGAGTTGAGGCCTGCAGGGGAGTGAATGAAAGGATGCAATCCTCTCTCTGCCTCTGCCTCTATAACTCTGCCTTTCAAATGAATAACTAAATCTTTAAAAAAAAAGAAATGCTTGAAACCCAGGTGTTGAAAGACTGTTTATTGAATTCAATGAATCAATGAATTATAAAATATAGCAAGTGTCAGGAAGAAATAGTGACTGGTGTTATTAGATGTTATAATGTGGAAGTCAATTTAAATTGGGAAATCAGTGTTTCTTGAATATATGCCAGTTTAGCAGAGACTGATAAAAAGGAAATAGCCAAATAAATGACGTAAGGCATGGTGGAGTAATCCAAGTATAAACAAATCTTCTGAAAAGCTGTAAAGATGGGGCAGGACAATGAAGAAACTAAAGTAAGAGCATTCTACAAACATGAAGCAGGACAGAACATAGAGGCTAGAAACTGGAGGAACTCAAAAGCTTCCATAACAGTATTGCATTTTGTTCTCAGTACAGTAAAACATCATTGAATGGTAAACAGAAAATATTTCAAATGCCTACTTTTTAAAAGACTATTCTGATAAGTATGTAAAGAATAAATAAATGTTAGACAAGTCTGGAAATGATTATTATAGTCATCTGAGTAAGTAATAATGATCACTTAGATTAACTGGGAGTAGAAATAGAAAGAAGGCTAATGATAATGACAATAAAAATTGAAGTTTAATTTGAACACTTACTATGTGCCTGTTATTCTGTTAACTAGCATAATTTTCATGGAAATCATATGGAAATTAAGGCACTGGAAAAATAAGAAAGCTTTCTGGGAAGAATATTTACTGCAGCAGTTAAGATGCTGTAGGGAAATCTGCATCCCATATTGGAATATGTGAATTTAACTTCTGCCTCTGCTTCCAATCCAGTTTCCTGCTAATGTACACATAGTTATGGCTAAAGTATTTAGGTCCCTACCACCACCCATGTGGGGGTTGTGGATTGAATGCCTAGCTCCCAGCTTTGACCTGGCCCAGCCCTATCTGTTGTAGGCTTTAGAGGAGTAAACTAGCAGATGGAAGATCTCCATTTGTGTGTCACTGTTTCTTTCTCTCTTTGCTCCTCTGCCTTTCAAATAAATTAATATAAATACATTTAAAAATTAAAATATAAAAAAACTTTCCATCCTTAAGCAACTATTACTTAGAGGATCTTTGCTTGGAACACATATCAACTTATTTTTGATACCTATTTAAATGGAATAGATTGGAGGTAAGATGGGGGAGTATTAAAATGAGCTGGTGATAAACTGAAAGATATGTATGTCAAGTAAACAGTGTGTGATGCATCTGGCTTGACTAATTGGTTGTGTATATGTGTCAGAAGTACACTAGAAATTCCTTGACTTGCAATACAAGTTGACAAAGTACTTTTTAAAGTTTTTACAATGGTATGTACAGATTTGTGAATAGATGAATTTGCCAAAGGTGACAATGTAAAATAGAAAGAAAAAAATCAAACTGATATTTGAGGAACTATAAAATATTGAGTCTAGGTAGAAAAAAATGTAAAGCTTAAAAAACATTTGGTGAGGATGTATGGGGAGAAATGATCAGAAGTATTTTGAGAAACATAGAATGGCCAACAGGATCAAATGTAGATGAGAGACCGTACACTCTGTGTATTGCAAATTTCTACTAGATTAAGCAACATGGAGACATTAGTGTCATGAGGACAAAAGTCACAGCAGAGAGTTTTGTGAATAAAGAAGCAGAGAAGGATAGCTGTTTTTTATATTGATTTTTTTAAATTTGAAAGAAAGATAGAAAGAGACAGAGAGAAGGAGATCTTTATCCACTAAATCACTTCCCAAATGGCCACAGTAGTCAGAGCTGGGCCAAGCTGAATCGAGGCACTTGGAACTCCATCTGGGTCTTCCATGTGGGTAACAAGGGCCCAGATACTTGTATTATTTTTCTCTTCTCTCCCAGGTGTATTATTGAAGAGTTGGATCAGAAATGGAGCAACTTGGTTTCAAACAGGCACTCTGATATGGGATGCCAGTGTCACAAGCCACAGCCCACCCTCTGTGCTACCATACTGGCCTCAATGATGGCTGTTGATGGGAATGAAACTATAGCATGAAAGAGAGAAAGGAAGCAGGATAATATAATATATATGTGCCTGTTGATTTTAAAGCTGAAAGTGCATTGTATGTTGGTATGCAAAATCAAATAAGAAAGAAAAATATGAAGGAAGCAGTAGAGGTAACCAATGACAGAAGTGCAGACTAAGATATAATGTAGAAGTAAGCCAAAAGATCGAATGGCATTATAGTTATAAGCTATAGTCCCATTGCTGATTAACTTCTGGATTCCGTCCTTTGGCTGTATTTGGAGACCAGGTACATATTAAAGAGACTGAACAGATTAGCAAATGAAAGGTATGTATCTTCAGGCTTTTAAAAATCTTGTTTTGTTTTTTTTCTTCTAACAACTGAGATCTGGAATTTGTCTACCTAGAGAAGGACACATGAGGCCTAGGTAGAGAAATAGAGATCACTTTATATTTCCAGAAATATTTTTTAAAAAAGCGTTAAAATCATTCATTTGCTTATTCTTTTGAGTACACATTGTATATCTAATCATTTTACAGATATTTATTGAATGTCAATTATTAAGTACTAGCCACTGCCTTGAACAATAACTTTACAGTTGTAAAGAACACAGATCATGTGCCCACCTTTATGAAGCTACATTCAGGGAAGAAATTCACTGCTAAATGTAACAAAATATTAAACACATGATATAATACTAAATGGGATAACCATTACCAGTCCTTAGTAAAAATTGGACTGGTGGCTTGAATAGAAAAACAAGTTTCTGAAAATGTGATATGTACTATAATATAGATATGATGCAGTTGTGTTAGGACATCTGACCTTGGACAACCATACTCAAGAGCTATCCACAATGCCTAGTGACATACAGTTAGCCCCCAAATGTATCAACTGTTAGTTATAGGACATCCCTGTAAAACAGACTAGTATGCTGTGAACAACCAATAAAGACTTCTCGAGGAAAAAAAAATGACTAATCAGAAAAATGAAGAGGGACTTGTCAGATGATGAGGAGGCTGCCAGGCTAAAAGAATAGCATGAGACAAGACAAAATGTGTGATACTATAAATAATGTTTAGGGACATTAACTTGAAGACTTGACTGCAGTATATGGGGTTTGTAATTATCAGAAAAGTAAATAAGGAAAGGTAGGATGTGAGGCAAAGGCCTCTTTGCTCTAAAGTATGACCATTAATTCCTAATTTCCTCCATCCTTCCTGTCAGACTGAGCTATTTGGAAATTAACTATTAAGAACCAATTACTGTTCTAGAGATAGAATGAATGAATTAGATTTGAAACCCATCTTCAATGAGGTAACAATAACAACTAACATTTTTCAAATAATTTATGTAAGTCAGGGATTGTTTCAAGCAATACCTATATATTAATCCATTTAATCCTCAAGATAATTCTGTAAGATAAGTGGAATTCTCCTCTTTTTTTATAGATGAAGAAAACAAGGTACAAATAACCATTATACTCACAGTGCCAGGCACAGTGCCTGACATCATAGTTTCTTAATATTTTTGAATGATAGAATTAATAGATGAATGATGCTGAAGGCCTGCTTTGCAAGGGCCAAGATTGTACACACATGATGAGGTTATTGTCTTGCTCATTGGTCGTTTTGTGAGATGACAGTAGGAAAATGTTTCTCAAACTCTGATAGATTTTCTTGCTAAGAATTCTAATTCATTGGCTTCAAATTGAAATGCATTGCGTTTTTAATATGTTCCCCAAACATTTTATTCTAAGGTGAACTTGAAAAGTTTTGAAGCCGAAAAAAGAAAATGAAACAAATTTGCAGTACACTGAATTGGTAGTCATTACAACTAAACACACAACTAGTGGATAATGATTCTTATTCTAGCTCAACCAATTAAAATTAGGAGGAGGGGGGTGTTGACTTTGTGACACAATGGGTAAAGCTGCCACTTGGAACATCAACATCAAATGTCCAAGGGCCAGTTCAATTCCTGTCTATGCAAACTGAGAGTCAACTTCCTGATAATGTGTCTGCGAAGGTGGTAAAGATTGCCCAAGAACTTGGTGAGCCCTTGCCAGCCATATGAGAGAATCAAGTTCCTTGGCTTTAGCCTGGCCCTGATCTGGCTGTTGTAGCCATTCGGGGGGTGAACCATGGAAATGAAGGATCTCTCTCTCTCTCTCTCTGTGTGTGTGTGTGTGTGTGTGTGTGTGTGTCTGCCTTTCAAATAAGTAAATAAATCATTTTTACAGAAATGAGGTGGGGAATGATGACTTCAATGAAATTATTAGTTATCATTCATTAGTTATCTTCAGCCATAACATAGGGCTTCTCTGTCTTGATGTCTTTAGCTGTATAATTCTTGGTTGTATGATGGCTTTCCTGCTGTGCATTTTAGGATATGCAGCAGAAATCTTAACCTCTATCCACCAGATCCCAGTAGCTCATTCTATCTCCCTCCCCCACGGCATTATGCCAACTAAAAACCTCTCCAGTCATTAACAAAGGTCCCATACAATAAAAATGATCTCTGATTGACAGCTACTGACATAATACAAGACAGGGAGCTTTCACCATCCGGTTCCTCACCCACAGTAACGTTATCTCTGAACCCAGAATCCTGTGAAACACCTGATCTATTTCCCTATAAATGTGTCTCTGAGAGCAATGGGGTGTGTTTGATGAGTACAATGTACCTTATTTGCATTATCCAGATTCTATAGTACATATCTTTCCCCAACTCTTGTGCCCAACATGTAGAGCTGGTTAACAAGTCAGATGGAATTGAATGTGGCGTCAAGACATGGATGATGTTCAAAACCTTCATTCTTTTTTTTTTTTCAGGTTCTGGAGGGCTCAGATCCCTTTTACATAGTGTTCAGGGAATTATAATTAACTGTGACAGCAGAATAAGATTCCCAGCAGACATATATTACAAAAAGGAATAAAAGGAATCAAAATTAGAAACATAGAAATAAAGTCAAATTAAAGTACTTGGAGAAAGGTATAAACTAAAAACATTCGGTAAAATTGGCAAAAAAATACATTTTGAAAAAAAGTGAAGTGTTCCGATATTGTAGTTATTTACCTTTCATTAAAATAAACGTGCAGCTTGTTACTACCCAAGGTATATCTTTCATTTTTCCTTTCCATTAATCTCTTTTAATGGTTCTCCAGGTCTTTCAGTTACATATGAGAAAAATAAAAGTAAAACCTTGTTAAGAATTATTGACTGCCACAGCCAGTGCTGTGGCATAGTGGGTAAAGCTGCTGTCTGAAGTGCAAGCATCCCACAAGGACACTGGTTCCAGTACCAGCTTCTCCACTTCCCATCCAGATCTCTGCTATCACCTAGAGAAGCAGTGGAAGATGGCCCAAGTGCTTGGGCCCATGAACCCGCGTGGGAGACCTGGAAGAAGCTCCTGGCTCCTGGCTTCTGATTGGCGCAGCTCCGGCTGTTGTGGCCATCTGGGGAGTGAACCAGCAGATGGAAGACCTCTCTCTCTCTATCTCTGCCTCTCTATAACTATATCTTTCAAACAAATAAATAATTTTTTTAAAAAAGAATTACTGATGGGAGAGTTATCAACTGCTATTGTATAACATTAGGTAATACCATATTTCCACTGATGTTTTAGAACTCTAATCTTACCAAAATGCAAGGGGTAGCTAGAAAAGTATTTATTATTCACAACATTCTTCTAGTGAATTAATTGCTTCTTCACTGGCTAATCAGATCAGTGAATTAGTGGGTGCAACCAATGAAACAGTTGATTAACTACCCAAAGCACAACCTTAATAGAAACACTAAAACTAAGAAAAAGAAAACCCATCAACTCAAATTTATATTGGTATTACTTTTTAACTTAAATGTACTAGCCAAAAGTCTATTACAATGAGAGTTTATTGTTATATTAATTATTTTGCATGGACTACTTTGATTAATGTGCTTTTTGGAAGAAGAAAATTATGCCTAATTAATGTGTGGTGGGGGAAGAAAAACAAGGAGAGTCAATACGTTTGTTTGGAGGAGACTGAGAGGAGAATCAATCAAAGAAAGGGAAGAAAAGCCCAGCACTGCGCTCTGCATTATTCCAGGCAAGAAAAAGAATAGAAAGCCACCTCCGACCTTGTTACCTCTGTCCGTTTTAGTGATGTGGACAGGTAGAGTAGCTACAGCTCCCTTTCTGGCGTCCCCTGTGTGCTAGAGACAAACATTCCCAAGTCATGAGGCGCTAAATTGCAGACCATCCCCGCATCTGGCCCATTCCAGGTGGCTGTGGGGTGATTAATGAGACAGACACAGACCCCTCCCCACCCCCAAGCCCGGCGGCTTCCGTGGGAAACAGGAGTTCCTGCAGGCGGAAGGCAGAAGATGGCTGGGCAGAGCGAGTCTGCTGCTGCACCACCACTGTCTTAGTTCCCGCTGCCAGAGGCTTTCTGGTTGCCATGGATACTGCTGGGCTCCGCCGCCAAGTGCAGGCGGCGCCTCTGAAGTTCGGCCCGAGCAGTGGCGCTCGGAGGCGACCCGCGAGGGAGGGGCGCGGCAGGTCCACGCTCGTACGAGGCCGACAAGGATCCCGTCAAAGCCAGACTCTCGGCTCAGTGTTTATACAGCAAGACAGTTCCTGTCTGCCGTTATTCGTCAGTGTCATCTTTCGGTGCCTGGCGGGAGACTGCACGCATCCTCTCCTTACGAAGGCTCTGAAAGGGAGTAGGACCGCGCAGAGCAATGGGCGCCTGCATGCATTCGGTTATCAATCTAGCATCCCCCGGGGGCCCCGTGCCTGCTCTGCTGGGGCTGCAGAGAAATGAGGCGCCGCCCCATCCCCACAAATTAACAGCGATGGTCAACAAAGATGAACGGAATCCGCAAGTCCAGGGAAAACCGAGTGGGCACTCTCTGCTTCCCGAGGGTCTGTCGGAATCCGAACGTGGGAACGGACACGGACGGTGGTCCCCACACTACGCCGAGGGGCGCGCAGGCTGGGAGGGGCTCCGCCTTTCCAGGGAGGGCGTCCGTCTGGGCCCCTCCAAAGCGTCCCCGCCACGGCGACGGGAAGAGGTTTGTTTTTCTTTCAGAAACCCGGAGCCCTTTTCCCTACTGGGCTCGGTTTCTAGTAGGGGAAGCTCCGCCCCTCGGAGCCGCCGATTGGCTCCGCTCTTTTCAAGATAATCTATGCCTGCATCCTCTCGCTCCGATTGGCTGCCCCGCTCCGCCGCTGCGGGAGTCGTGTCCACCTGGTGAGGAGGTGCAGCGCGGTCCAGCACTCGCCTGGCCGCCTTGGGCTGCGAGGGAAAGTCCTGGCTGCGCGGACAGAGCTCCGGCCGCTCCGAGAAAGCCATCCCGATGGGGTTCTGCAAAGCCTTCCTCTCCTCCCCGTTTCTTCTGTGGAGTCATAGTAGAGGGGTGAGGTTGATGTTCTTGCTACTGACCCTGCATTTGGGGAGCTGGTGAGTACATTCAAGGACACGAAACTATTCTTTGCTGATTACCCTCTTCCCCCGCTTTATTTCTCCTTCTTTAAAAAAAAAAAAAAAAAAAAAAAAAAAAAAAAAAGCTGTCCAAGTTCAGTAGTTCGCATTGCCCAGCAACATGTGCGTTTTGTACCGTCATTCTGTTTTCTGGTTAGATGCATTTACTCAGATAAAATGGAATTGGCTTAATATTGAAGCATCAGGATTAGTTCAGTTTTTTTTTTTTTTTATTTACTTGTAAAGGCTCAGTTACTGGAACGGGACGAGGAAGAGTAGAGATGACTTTGCTACTAAATTTAGTGAATGGATGTCATTGATGAACTTTCTGGATGGTTCTACATTCAGAAACTTGTCACACAGTGATACATAATGATGCTTTTCTGTATACTAACATGGCTTTTATCTTATTTTGTTTGCTTGGTAACTTTTTGGAAAATATATCTTATATCAAGAAAAGATATGACTTTAAAAACATGTAACATGAAATTGTGTAATATATAAATAAGAAGCATGCATGTTTTATTTGAAACAGCTTTCAATGGTTTTTACTTTGGTTGGCTATTCACAAGTAATCAAGAAGTGGGTGGTGATATGAATGTTTTATGGGAGAGAGAGAGAGAGAGAGTGAGTTATCCCAATCCTGCAATTGAGCAGGGACAGGATGTAATACCTTTCAATAAACTTTGGAATCATTTTGATACAAAAATAAATTGTTCAAGTATCATACCTGTATTGTGTGGTAGTAGGTGAAAAGAATTACAGTATGTTTATTAAGGCATATTCACAATAAAGGTTTGTTGCACACTACTCATATCATACAATATATTTTAAATGAATATATATTTTAATTATATTTTTGTATTATGTAATCCTGCTTAGAACTTGAGCAAAGCAAAATCAGTATAAAGATAAAAATATGCCTTTATAAGTACTTACATCATTGCTAAAATAAATGATTATAATTTTAGCATATAACCAGAGTGAATTTTTTTTTGCCATTACCACCAGATGGAACAAGTATATTTTCTCTCACGAAATAGAGATTGGCTTGTAATGTGCTAAGTAATTGACTAGTTAGAAAATTTTTGACATAGTGTTTTGAGGTTCTTTTTTAGTTCTACATTTAGAGTTTATATATCTTTTCCGTTGAAAATATTCTGAATGGGCACAAACATACTACTGCTGGTTGAATTATTCCACATATATGAATATATGACTCTATATGTGTGTATATATATCTGTATGTATGATATCAATGGCTTAGGCTTTGAATATATTATAATGCCTTGTAAAAGATATTTATATAGAACATCTACCTTCTTAATAGTTCAAAAGTAACAACTGATCTACCCAGTTGTTTTCTGAAATAAGCTGTATGTTCTTTTACCTTTACAAGTTTCTCTTTCAATGAAATAGGAAAAATGCATAGTAAACAGCACATTGTCTACCCAAAGATACATTTGTTTTAAATTGGAGATGTTTTATTTTTAGAGATATTTAGGTTATGACTATTGTCACTGGCTCCAGAACTCTCATCATGCTACTCAAAGTTAAAGAGCTGTATGGTACTGTAGATGGAGCCCAGGTTTAACAGTCTGGAGACGTGAGCTCATGTGTCAAGATCCTTAACTTCTCTGAATCCAGTTTCTTTACTTAAGAAATGAAAAGTTGCAGTAAATGACTTCTTGAGGTTTCATATTCAATACATCTAAGATTTGAACTGAAACATAAAATAACTCTGAGATTGGCTTCCCTGGTGTTTCTTAGTAGTTTTCACAAAGAAAATTCCATTGTGGATGCCATGTGTCTTTTTATTTACCATTCTGTGTGCATGGGTGAGATGTTATACAGTTAAAAGTGATAAATAATTCATTTTATCATGGAGATATAGATACTCTGGATTATTCTGGCCACAGAATTAATACATATTGAAAAATGCACTTGCATGAGTTGCTGTTATAATAGGTTTAGGGCCTCAGCAAAAGAGGTCATTTATTTACTTTTTAAAGTAGCTGCAGTTGCAGTGAACTTTTCATCCTTTTGATATTTATTTGAAGATAATTGATGTCAACATGTACTAGCCCTGTATAATCATATTTCCCACCCATTTTCCCTTTATAGGGACAAATGTAAACCAATAATGGCTGGTTCTGTCTGTGAGACCCTTTCTATCTTATACTTGTTTCCAAAAGAAATCTTTAAAGTTATCTCTTTTTGGTTTTACCTATTTGGAAACTATTGCTTCTTATATCTAATCAGAGGGGATGTCTTGTTTGCTTGTTAGTTTCCATCAAGAGGATGAAGAAGGAGAGACACAGTATTCATTTTTCATTACTAGACTAAGAAAACTTGTCCTGAAAGATGTAACCATGATTCCCGTGTTTCATTCTTCAGGAGACTCTACGGCATCTCCACAAGTTGGAAAAAAAATATCTTCAACTTGATTTGACTTCCTTTAATGTTGAAAAATATCTAATTATAGTTAGGCTTTTGAGACAATTGAAAAGATGATTTGACATTTTAGCTGTTTTAAAAGTAACCTACTACAAGCTTTGACTAAGAAGCTGTATTTTGAGAAATCTCAAGAAAAATAATTTTTTTCTAATTTTTAAGCAGTGATAATATAATTTAGCATTTAGTTGCTTATCTGGAAATATTCAAATACATTTCTTTTGTAACATATTTTATTTTCAAGTAATCTCAGTAATGTCTTTAGAGAGAGTAGAAGTGAATGAATGCTATTTACTCACATGTCTACGTTTTTGGCTGAATTTTTAAATAAAATGCTGCTGTTAACATGAAAACTCAAGAAAAAATAACCCTGTAATGGTGCGCCAAGATAATTACATAGACAAAGAAATGAAGAACAAAAATATTTTGAAGCTCAGGTTCAAATATCATAATTGCTAAATCCCCTATGTATAGGGTGTTTTAGTTTATGAAAACAAGAAATCTGCTTTGTCAATTCCATTCCATGTTGTACTATGCCACACATATATGGCTTAACAACAAAAGGAAATGTCTGACATATTATTCAAGTACTGAATATATTAGTCTAATGTATGTATTTATATACATGTGTGTCATACACATGTGTGTATATATATATGTGTATATATATATATATACACACACATATGAGAGTGTGTTTGCATGTATTTAAAACATGTCTAAGAATATGATAAGGAATGTGGGGGCCCAAAGGTGAGAACATAAGGAAAGGTAGGAAACTCAAGAATGACTGTGAGTTATTGAGAAAATGATTATCAACATATGATGAATGACTGGCATGAGAGAAGGGGTATATGTGGTCATAAATAGAATGAGCAGGATCCAGGGGAATAATTCACAGGGAGGGAGCCAAATGAGACTCCTGGGCTTTCCCATCAGGTCCAATTTAGTTTCAGTTCCTCCATTTCCAACTAGAGTGATATCAGGCATGTATATGTGTGTAGATACCTAATATATACATATATACATATATATATATATGGTAAAGAGGCCTCATGTTTGAAAAGTAAAGATGTCATCAACATTTCCAAATGTTTTCAAGACCAAGAAAGAAAATTTGTGCAAGTAATCTAGTACTTAATTTTTTGTCTGAAAATAAAGACAGAATGGCAGTTATTCTATGGAGTTACAATGAATGTGGTGTTATTTATCCTACTTAAAGTGGTTTTAGCTATATCAAGCTGTGTATTATTAGATTCCTTTTGCATTTGTGAGATATTATTTTTCTATTTAACAAATATTTAATGAACTTGTACTCTGTGCTACACCTTGTACAATATGCTGGGTTTACTGTGGTGAATAGATTCGATATTACTATTAGCCATATGAAGTTATACTCATTTCTAAAACATAGGTTTATGATATTAATCAAACAAAAATCTTTTTATCAGAATAAATAAATACACCTTCAGAATTTCAAGTATAAAGAGTTATCTGAATTTTTGAAGATAAAAGATACTGATGGAACATATAGTATGAAGGAAAAAGAACTAAAGAGCCAACAAAGTTTGCATTAGCAACACAAGAAAACTGTGAGGGAAAATATCAGCAAAAGTCTGATGCACAATATTCAGTCTGGGTGATTGTACATAGCCAAATTATCAATCAAGAATTCAGAGAGTGACATTTAGATACTGGTATTCTTTCCCTTTCACAGATTGAAGAAGTGGGGCACAGAAGTTTTATAGGAACTTAGTACAGGTCATGTTGTTTGTAAGAGCTAAATTCAACACTCAAATCCATGTGATCTATTCTGAGAGCCTGAATTTTTACTACCAAATCACAGACAATGAGTGCAATAACGTGAATGCAAGTAGCATGAATACAGATGAAGAAAATACAAAAGAAGAGGAGCAATGAAGGAGAACAGGAGGTAACAGGAGTAGGAAGGGAAGGGAAAGAAGAACACCTAAAAGGAAACCTGTTGAAGTGAAATGGACACTAGGGGAAACGGTGACTTGATCAGCATAGCCTTGACTGTTAATGAACAACTTAATACATTATCCCTCTTAGTAGTTTTTTTTGTCTGTTCTACTTAATATGACTGGTTTAATTCTGTAATTAATACACAGTTATTCTTAAGTGTTGAAAATTAACTGAAATGTGATCCCTGTTAAACACAAGAGTGGGAATAAGAGAGGGAAGAGATGTATAATTTGGGACATGCTCAAGCTGACTTGCCCCAAACGGTAGAGTTAGAAACATACCAGGGGATTCCAATTCAATCCCATCAAGGTGGCATGTACCAATGCCATCTCACTATTCCAAGTGATCAATTTCAGTTCACAATTGATCATAATGAAAGGACTAAGAGTCAAAGGGAGCACATAAACAAGTCTAGTACCTGCTAACACTAACCGATAGAATAAATAAAGGGGAGAGTGATCCAACATGGGAAGTGAGATACTCAGCAGACTCAGAATGGCAGATGTCCTAAATAGCACTCTGGCCTCAGAATCAGCCCTAAAGGCATTCGGATCTGGCTGAAAAGCCCATGAGAGTACTTCAGGCATGGAAAGCCAAGACACTCTGGCAAAAGATCTCTGTGAGTGAGATCCCAGTGGAAAGAACAGGTCTTCAAAGAAGGAGGTACCTTTCTCTGAAGGGAGGAGAGAACCTCCACTTTGACTATGACCTTGTCTAAAGATAAGAGTCGGAGAACTCAAGGGGCTTCCATAGCCTTAGAAACTCATGACTGGAGCATAGGGAGATTACTGATGCCATAGACAGGAGTGTCAATTGGTAAAGTCAACAACAGGAGTCACTGTGCACTTACTCCTCATGTAGGATCTCTGTCCTTAATGTGCTGTGCATTGAGATTTAATGCTATAACGAGTACTCAAACAATATATTTCACTTTGTGTTTCTATGGGGGTGCAAACTGTTGAAATCTTTACTTAATGCATACTAAACTGATCTTCTGTAAAAAAAAAAAAAAAAAAGAAAGAAAAAGAAATTATCAATTCCCAACTTGACTCTCATTGGGATTAAACATGACAATAGGTCTGATCTGATTTCATCATCATTTAAAAAAATCATCTATTATTTTTCACTTTATGTTTCTGTGTGGGAGCAAACTGTTGAAATCCTTACTTAATGTATACTAAGCTGATCTTCTGTATATTAAGATAATCGAAAATGAATCTTGATGTGAATGGAAGGGGAGAGGGAGTGGGAAAGGGGAGGGTTGCGGGTGGGAGGGACGGTATGGGGGGGAAGCCATTGTAATCCATAAGTTATACTTTTGAAATTTATATTCATTTAATAAAAGTTAAAAAAAAGAAAGAGGATGAGATAGTGGCTAATTCATAGATGTAAAGTATGCAGAAAATTCTGTACCTATTATATACTTTCTGGAATAATGTGTGCAGTTCTAGATTATTTCAGGGGAAACTTTGACCTACCACTTGATCTAGGAGCAGCCTCATAAATAAACTAAAAGCAAGAATTTTTAGTTTAGACAAGTTTTATTTATCTTTAATGATGCTACATAAAATCATGCTTTAATATATCATATATTTATGTAGCAGATAAACAATACCAAATAGTGAAAGTTACAGGAAGGCAGATTTTCTTCTATCATAAAAGTTCCTTAATGATATAATGGATTCATTATCAATAAACCTATTCAAAAAGAAGCTTCTGAGAATGATCTTGTATTCAATAGGAGATAGATGACATTAATGCATTTTTACTTTTTTTCTTCATCTTAAAATCCAAAACTCTATCGAAATAATTTATATGAATGAAATTTCATGTTTTAAGAAAGAGATTTAGCTATTTTTTTCAATTTTTTAAACTTTTATTTAATAAATATAAATTTCCAAAGTACAGTTTATGGATTACCATGGCTTTTTCCCCCATAACTTCCTCCCACCCGCAACCTCCCATCTCCCACTCCCTCTCCCATTCCATTTGCATCAAGATTCATTTTCAATTTTCTTTATATACAGAAGATCGATTTAGTATATATTAAGTAAAGATTTCATCAGTTTGCACCCACACTGAAACACAAAGTGTAAAATACTGTTTGAGTACTAGTTATACCATTAATTCACATTGTAGAACACATTAAGGACAGAGATCCTACATGAGGAGTAAGTGCACAGTGACTCCTGTTGTTAAAAAATATTTATTTATTTATTTGAAAGGCAGAGTTACAGGGAGAGGAGAGACACAAAGAGAGAGAGAACTCTTCACTTCCCCAAATGGTCACAAAGGCTGGGACTGGAACAGGCCAAAGCCAGAGCCAAGCACTTTTCCCAACTCTCCCTAGTGGGTGGCAGAGGCCCAAGTACTTGGCCATCTGCTGCTGCTTTTCTGGGTACATTAGCAGGGAGCTAGATCTGAAGTGGGCAGCCGGACTTGGCCTGGAACTTGCAGGTGGTTTATTCAAACTCTCTCTTGCTTCTCCACCTTTCCTAGCCCCTAGTGTTATAACTCTGTGATCACACTGAGTTTTTTTTTTTTTTTTTTTTTAAGTAATTTCCTTTCAAAACTCTCTCAAAATTGCCCTTGTTTGACTATCAGAATAAGCAGGATCACTGCCATGGTATAGAAAGAGTCTCTGGGGAAGCATTTCCCCAGCATTTTCCTGCTGTCACTTTGGCTTCAAAACATTCTTCTAAACATTTTATCATTCTTTGGCCTTTCAGAAGATTAACAAGTATAATAACACTTTGAACATCCCCAAAACGTGCTCTCATGAACTTGGCTTTTCACAAGTCTATGTTTGCTTTGACAGGGTCACTTTTACCTCCTGACAACCACTGGTTTGATTGTGGTTTATCTTCAGGATCTGACTGGTAAAGCCATCTTACACCTCCTGTTACGATTCTATAAAATACTTCAAGAACTTGATTTCACTTGCTGAAAACTGGTGAAATCTCTGTTGTTGCTTGCAGCTGAGGCAGGTGCAACAATTTTGGCACCCATTGAGTGTGGTATTTGCTCTACTTTAATTTTTCAAAGGGATGTAAGTTGAA